>NW_026712426.1:0-93583 GCF_030504385.1 Musca domestica
TTTGACGTGTATTGCATTGTATTTTGTTGCGGTATTGTTCAATGTGTTTAGAATTTCATCTGATTCGTCTTTTTTAATAATTGCTAAAATATCATCTACATATTTGACTATGTATTTGATATTTATGTCCTTACTTTGTAGCTCAGCTAGTGTGTCGTCAAGTAGTTTGTCTAAGACTATGTCCGCTATTGTCGGTGATAGTGGATTTCCCATTGGCATTCCAAATACTTGGTTATATATTTTATCGTCGAACATGAAATAGTTGTTGTCTTGGAGGCAAATTGTAAAATTTGAAGAAAACGTGATTTTGGTATTTCTGTATATTTTCTTATTTCATCCCATTTTTCCATTATGATTTTTATTGCGGTGTGGATAGGAATATTTGTGAAAAGTGACACTACATCAAATGAGACTAGAATGTCTGTGTTGTCAAGTTGGATGTTTTTTATGTTTTGTTTTAAAGAAGTGGAGTTTTTTATATTATAGTTCTTCGAGATTAGGTTTTTTAAAATCTGTCCAAGGTACTTTGAAAGTTCATAGCATGGTACATTCATTGACGAAACAATTGATCTTAGTGGGATGTTGGGTTTGTGAATTTTCGGCAACCCATATATTCGAGGCGCGTTAGCTGCTGTGCAAGATAATTTCTTTTTTCCAACAAAGTTATATTCTTGTTCTTGTATAGTTCTGAGACCAAATTGTTATTCGCTTTTTGTAATTTTTGGGTTGGATCTGTTCAAAATATTTTATATGTGTGTTTGTCCTGCAGAAGAGTTTCCATTTTAGAAATGTAGTCCTTTTTATTCATTGCTACGGTTTTATTTCCTTTATCGGCTTGCAAAATAATAACGTCTTTGTATGCTTTTAGATATTTTTTGGTATTTTCGAATGTAGTTTGAATGAATCTTTCTTTTTGGTTGTATTTCTTATTTCGTTTGTAGTTACTTATTCTGTTGGCAATTTTTATTCTACATATTTCTTTTTCGTTATCTTCAAGATTTGAAATGCATTGTTCAATATCGGCAATGGCATGTAGTGGTGAAAAATTAGATTTTGTTATTGGTAATGCAAATTTTTTGCCTAGGGAGAGAATACATTTGCTTTCAAAAGGGAATTCAATATCAGTTTTGTTCTCAAACCAGTGATCATTGTATGTGAAACCAAATTTCTTAAACATTAATTCTTTCAGTGTATTTACTTTTTTCTTTTGTGTTTCTGTCAGTTTTTTCTTTATTGCATTTGTTCTACTTTTTTGTTTCTGTATGAATGTCTTATAGTCAGTTGGTTCTAATATGGACTGCAGATTGAAGTTAATGCGTTGTAGTATTTTATTTGTTGCTTTTATGTGTATGTTGGTTTGTGTAATCTATATGTTGAGTACTTTTTTGTGAAAACCCTTTTCTATTTTTTCATATTGACTTTTGGTGGTATCATGATGAAAAAGTTTTTTTACCTGTGTAGTTGTGTGCTGTGTATGATTAGGAATAATCCCATAGCTTCTACAAGTTAAAAGGAATTTTAATCTTGTTTGTTGTTGTGCTTGTCTCTTCAGTTCGTTGCTGTATTGTTTCATTGTTTGGCTGGTGTTGTTGTCATATTTTAGTGCTATGTGTTGAAAGTAACCTTTCATTTTGTGATTAAGATGATGATGTCTTTTGTTTTTGATGTATTTAAATATGAATCTGCGGCAGGCTATCCGTGTATTGTTTATTGTTGTTATTTTTTTTTTGGCCAATGATTATTTCTATTGTTTGTGTGTTTTAGGTTCTTGACCTTAGGTTTCATATACAAATTAAAACAAAATTATTTTATTTTGTATTTTATTCCCGACGTTTCGTCGCTGTTTTGGCGACTTCTTCTGGGGAATTCGTCTATTTAAATAAATCAAAAATTAACATTTCAATTTCATATTAATTCACAAGATGGGATAAACTTACAATATAATTTTTAAGACGAGTTTACATAGAACATATAATAAACTACACTACTTAAAAATTAATATCACAGTTTTTTACTTTATTGCCACTCCATAGCACGAACTTATGTTGTCAGTATCTTCTTTTATGTTCATCGTCTTGTCAATGTGTTGTTGTATTCTAAGGCTCTCAATCATTAGTCTTTTCTTTTCTATTTTCTCTTTGTCTAATATTTCTATGCTATCAAAGTCTGGTGAGTGGCCAGTGTGAAAGGTATGTTGTGATAGCGCTGTTGTCTCCTTTTGTTTTTCTATGTCCGACTTGTGTTCGCTCATTCGTGTGCTTAGTGATCGCTTTGTTGTTCCAATGTATATTTTGTTACAGCTTTCATTCGCTTTGCCTTTACATGGAATTTTATAAACAACGTTGTTCTGTTGTTGTTTGTCAATAGGTGTTTTTGTGTTTGTAAATATTGTGCTTAACGTTATGTTGGATTTCGTTGGTATGGTATGGTAGGATAATCTAAATTCCGAATATTATTATATGTGGCTATTGCTATACAAAAACCTACAACAAACAAGAAAAAACGAAGAACAAATACGAATATTTAGACAAATTCGTGGAAAAATTTGGGAAATTGTCAAAATAGCGAGTCGCGAGATACCGTTATGTCGGCACTATACGAAAACGTGAAGCTATATATACAGAGATCCGCCACCGGAGCTCGAACCCATTATCCGGTATTTGATATTTTTAACGGAATTGTTTAAAATCGGTACTTTGGGTTCGTTATAACCCTCCTGTGGTAGATCATTGTCTATATAGTTATTGCTATAGACCTCCCCCCAATGTTTGAGTATACCTAAAAATCAAATAATTAGTACTGCTCCATATTCCATGTGGAGCCAATATTCAAATAATGAGCCTATTCCAGTTTGTCACAGAAGGCAGAATCCATTACAAAAAACTAGGAAAATGTGGTTGAAAACATTATAACACCAATATTTGGAAGTTCCGAAATATGGAGTCTGTATAAAAACGTGAAACTATGTTGGCAATGATCTGCCACATTGAGAACTCAAATTACCAATCTTCAGCCATTTCGTTGGAAATGTATTTCATCAGAAAAGTGAATATCATATGTATACCTATGTGGGGGCTATAAGAAGTCATGAACTTATATATATTGTTCTGCAACAGTTGGTGGAACCCGTAACAATCAACAAGTACCGAATTTTAAACACTTATGTTTAAAAATGTGGCTTTAATCGTCCATATACCGCATATCGGAAGTTACAGTTTTATAGGGCTATACAAAAACATTTAAACGACATAGCCCATGTACAAACTTAACGTACCTACTGACAAAATACACATGTGAGCAAAATTTTACCTTCTATCTCAATTCGTTCGAAAGATAACATGATTACAACAGAGAAACAGGCAGGCCATCGCTTAATCGGTATAGAATTTTATGTATTTAGAATAGTTACAAATGGAATTACAAGTTATTATACCCTGAACTTAAATCCAGTGCATTATGTTGGCAGGGACAAAATTAGCTGTCCAAAAAGCGCAACATTGACCAAAGCCAACAGTTTCACAAGAAGAAAGGCCTGAGAAGAAATTAATTCCTCTTTACATAAAAGTTGTCGGTGAATTTTTCCTATAAAATTTTGGAATCTACCATTACGAGTACTGCAATACATATAAGAAACAGAAAAGCTTTCTTATAAGTTGCGAAGTAAATTGACCCTGTTGGGTGGTTATCTACAATTATGGTAGTTGCCAAAACCTTAATGCAACAATTGTAGATCGATAGAACGAATTGGGATGACGGAATTATACTGCTTTCTTTAGAAAAGTGGAAGTATACTGTTTGCCTTACCAGACATGCATTGTGCGACAATTGCTTATTCTTGAGTTTTGCAAGAGATTTGGTCAATATATCTGCAGGATTCTCATTGACGGCACATACTTCAAATCAAGCTTTCCTTCCTTGAAGACATTCCCAACATGATGCACTCTGATGTCAATGTGCTTGCTCCTAGAATAGTAAACGGGGTTTTTAACAAGCTGTTGAGATCCAATGTTCCATATAATGCAATGATCCATACAATGTTGTAGTATTTTTCACGAGTCTTCCGAAACCGGTTTCAGTCATAAAATTTCGAATGTAAATGATTTCCTTTGCTGCTGCCGATAACGCCATATATTCGGCTTCGTTGCTACGTAATGGAACTGTTGGTTGTTTTTTATATTCGTACATTACTGCTACTCCAGCCAAACTTGTGAACGATCTCCTGTCATCTGAGTAACCTGCCTGTAGAAAATCCGGTCTTGTACATAGTCCAATATACATTAATGAACCAATTAGAGACTGGTACCTTTTAATATCCGCTTTCTTGGAATTTTCACAACCATCCGTACATTTCTTGAATTTTTGACCAGGATTTAATGGAGTTGAAGATTTTCTTGTATTTTCATTCCATTTTCTCTTAATAGTACCAGTAGAATATCATCAACGTACACAACGAGAATAATGATATCCTTTTCGGGGTTCATGGTGTACACGCATGGATCGATTACACACTGCTTAAATCCAATCTTATTTAGGATTTCATCCAGTTTCTCATTCCATAGTTTTAACATGCAGGTGTCCAAGTCGTTCATGCCAAAGCATAACTTCACCATCCGATTTAGAAGTGTTCATTTGATGCAGATGCTTATTAGGAAGATAAATGTACACTTGTGAATGCTTGTTACCAGTCAAAATCTTCTTGTCCCCAGCTCGGACATAGACGTTGTCTTTTTCAAAAAATATGGACAGATTTTCGTATGCCAGTTTTGATATGGAAATAAAATTGTACTTTAGTTTCGGCACATATAGTAGATCACACATTCGTACATTATTTTTCATTATCATTTTCTCCTTGTGTTTTTCAAATTGATGAAACATATTCTTGTCACAACACATGTGACTCGTTGATCGCCTGTAGAGTATCAATGCAGTTCTCTTAAAATAGGCACTTGTGATTCCATTCATCATTTACATTCATTCCAAATTTGGTAAGAAGGGGCTTGCCACATTTATAGCGCTTGATATCGGTCTTCTTCTTACCCGATTTTTTCTCCTTCGAATTTGATGTTGATGATGTTTCTCCACTGATGACTTGATTGTCGTCTTTCATATTCCTCCATAAGCTTGCTTTTTAGAGCCTCCATTGTTGACAAAGCGTCTCTGGATTCCATGGCGATGACAAAGTTCTCGTAATCTTCAGATAAGCTGTCCAACAGTACGATTGATAACAGCTCCGCAGTTATATTTACTCCGACTTCGGAAATCTTTTCAACTACGTCGTTGAAATTAGTCTGATGTTCTTTTCATACTTATAAGGATTGACGATAAAGCTTTCTTTCAATTGTACGACGGCAACATAATCCCACAAATCAGCGTGAATTAACACAGAACGCATCCGTTTCTTCCATTTGTCTCCTACAGCATTACAATTTAAAATATTGATGACATTTTTGACAGTTTTTTTGGCGGAAAACAGTTCTTTATTTCTCAATTTATTCGCGGTACAAAATTTTTATTCTATTTTTTAATCTCTGGGACCATAACTTTTGTTGAGCATTTCCGGAGAAAGAACACACACAGTTTTATAAAACGAACGTCGTTTCACAGTGGACGTCTTTATTAAGCGAGGCAAATAGAAAGAATAAAAAATTATTTGGTTTCCAGAAATACTATTCCAAGTAATTTCAACAAATGCAAACAAAAATAAAATACAGATCACCTACTACGTCAGATGACACCCTGCTTTTCTCTTAATCTCCATCAATTTGATATTTGACATGCTTTAAATAGTCTTCCTTGAAAATAGCCTGTAGAACATCATCTACGTACACAACGAGAATAACGATATTCTTTTCAGTGCTCATGGTGTACACGCATGGATCGATTACACACAGCTTAAATCCAATCTTCTTTATGGTCTCTGTGGTTGAGCCATATAAATATCTGCATCGATCTCCCCATTGAGATACGCGGTTGTAACGTCTATTTGGTACACATATAATTTTCATGCTGCTGTCAATGCTAATATCGTGTGTACATTGGCGAAAATTTTTCGTTGCAGTTCACCCCGTACTTCTGACTACAGCCTTTTGCCACTAGTCTTAGTTTGTAGCGCTCCACATTGCCATCCTTATCTCACTTTCTTATGAACACCCACTTATACTTTATAATGGGAACTCCATCTGGCTCATCAACCAGTGTCCACGTCTCTTTATCAACTAAGGATTGATATTCGGCTTTCATCGATTGTACTCTCATGTTCCGAACATTTCTTGATAACGCCCACAGCCTTATTATGAAATTGCTTATAATTCGCCTTCTAGATCGCAATACCTTGTAATTCAAATCATCATTTTTAGGGGATTCTTCGATTGGGGTTACAATTTCTTCAATTATTTGACTTGGTTCCCTCATATGGTTGTCCAATATACGATTAATAACTTCCGAAGAAACATTCCATGTAATATCCAAAAGTATGGTTGCATCGAATTCTTCAATATTTTGAACTTCTTTCTTCCCATTTTGCTAGCCAAATATATCATATTTATTGGTGTGGCTATTCGATGTTGTTTCTATGAACTTTACATCTCGGCTTTTGTATAAAATTCTCATTTTCGTGTCATATAATAGATAAGCCTTCGATTAGCTGATATAACCATTTAGGACACACTCTACTCCCCGAGCCTGGAACTTTGACTTACCAGGTCGTTTGTCCAATTTTATTGCTTTGCATCCAAACGTCTTCAAGTGAGCAACAGTGGGTTTTCTGCCACTCCAACGTTCTATTAATGTAAGACCTTCTACTGTCGTGGATGCACAATGATTTCTTAGGTAAACTGCAGTACCTATGGCTTCACACCATAATGACTCGTGCAAACCAGATCCGACTAACATGCTACGTGCCATTTCGACGACTGTCCTATTGGCTCTTTCAGCCAATCCATTTTTTTGTGGCGTATACTCAACTGTTAATAGCTTTTGGATTCCAAGTTTTTCAAGACACGTTGAATATTTGGTGCTTAAATATTCTCGGCCATTGTCACATCGCAGGACTTTCAATTTTTTGTCAGTTTACCGTTCCGCCATTGCGATAAATTTCACAAACGCATTATATACCTCGCCTTTATTTTTCAAGAAATACACTTGGATAGTCATCAATGAACAAAGCGAAGTATCTTGATCCACCACATGAATCTATGCGCATTGGTCTACATATGTCTGTATGTACCAATTCCAAGACCTCTTTGGTAGACTGAGTTGCTTTCTTTAGAAATGGTTCGACATGGATTTTAGACTTGTAGCAAACATCGCAATCTAGTTTTGGTGGAGGTGTTTTAATATTCAAACCATGAACGATGTTTTGTCTTCTCATTTCTTCCATAGTTTTAACATTCAGGTGTCCAAGTCGTTTATGTCAAAGCATAACTTCGCTATCCGAATTCGATGTGTTCATTTCATGCAGATGCTCATTAGGTTTATAAATTTAGAGCTGTGAATACTTTTTCTTGTCAAAATCTTCTTGTCCCCATTTCGGACATTGTCTTTTTCAAAAAATATGAACAGATTTTCGTCGGCAAGTTTTGATATGGAAAAAAATTGTACTTTAGTTTCGGCACATATAGTACATCACACAATCGGATTTTTTCATTATTACCTTTCAGATATACCTGCCCAATCCCTTTGGAAAATATGGTAAAATCAGCAGCCAGTTTAATTACCTCCTTGTGTTTTCGAAATTGATTAAACATACTCTTGTCACAACACATGTGGCTTGTTGATCCGCTATCGAATACCTATGCATTTCTATTGAAATCGGCACTTGTGATTTGCATTCTTTCGCCATGTGCCCCTCTTACCGCATTTATAGCACTTGATATCGGTCATCTTCTTACCCGATTTTTTCCTTTGATTTTGACATGAAGGCAGTTGATGATGTTCCTCCTGATGACTTGCTTGTTCGTCTTTCATATTCCACCATAAGCTTGTTTTCAGGATTTCCAATGATGGCAAAGCGTCTCCGGATTCCATGGCGATGACAAAGTTCACGTAATCTTCAGATAAGCTGTCCAACAATATGATTGATATCAGCTCCGCAGTTATATTTATTTTGACATCGAAAAGCTTTTCAACTACATCGTTGAAATTAGTCTGATGTTCTGACATTGACTGATTTTGTGTCATCTTTGTTGCCAGTAGCTTACGGAACAAATATATTTTGCGAGCAGGACCTTTAGTTTGAAAATTTTTCTCCAGCTAATGTAGTGCAATGTTTTTTTTTGTTTTGTCGCGGCACTCAAATTTTTATACCCTCCACCATACTATGGAGAGTATATTAACTTTGTAATTCCTTTTGTAACTCCTTGAACTACCCATGTCAGACCCAACAAAGTGTATATATTCTTGATCAGCGTAAAATTCTAAGTCGACGTCCGTCCGTCTGTTTATCTGCTGTAATCACGCTCTTTCGAACGAATTGAGATGGAAGGCTAAAATTTTGCACACATGTTTATTAGTACCTCCCTATATTCGGTATTTTGACGATGTTAGGTACAATACTCACCGAAATTGTTTGAGATGTCGTATTTGAAGTTCGTAATGGATGCTACAGCCTATACCAGAAAATTGTATATGCAGGTCCACGTTTTACAACCCCCATGGTACCTCCCTATATTTGGTATTCTGATGATTTTAGCTACATTATAAACAGATATTTTTCAAGTTTCGCATTTGAATATTGCAATAACTTATGACAAAAGTTGCCTATGCAGGTCCACGTCGTCGTATGAACCCTAACATACGGCTTCATTCGGTATTTTTAAGATTTTAACAGTTTTTAACGGATTTTATTGTTTTGAAAATTGTCAAATTTGTACCAAATGGTGGAGGTATTCAAAGTTCGGCCCGGCCGAACTTACAGCTTTTTTACTTGTTAGATATTATTTAGGTTCATAATTTCAAATTTCAACAAGTAAAAATCATGCAAAAATACCGAATACCTGGAGTTACCGTTATATAGTGGTATACAAAAACGTGGACCTATGCATACAATTTTTCGTCACCGGACCAGAACCATTGTGACCTACAAATACCAATATTTTGACAAATCCGCGAAAGAATGTTTTATTGCCAGATTTTTATACCCTCCACCATACAAAGTCTAATATTTTTGATCAGCGTAAAATTCTAAGTCGATTTAGCGATGTCCGTCTGTCTGTCTATCCATCTGTCTGTTGTAATCACGCTATCTTTCGAACGAATTGAGATAGAAGGCTAACATTTTGCACACATGTTTATTTTTCCTGTAGGCAGGTTAAGTTCGTAAATGGGCCATGTAGGTCCACGTTTTCATATAGCCCCCATATAACGGTACCTCCCTATATTCGGTATTTTGATGATTTTAGCGACATTATTAACCGGAGTTGTTTCAAATTTGGTATTTGAAGTTCGTAATGGATACTACAGCCTATGACAGAAAATTGTCTGTGCAGGTCCACGTCTCCATATAGCCCCCATATAACGGTACCTCCCTATATACGATATTTTGATGATTTTAGCGTTATTATACACCAGAATTGTTTCAAATTACGTATTTAGAGTTCATAATGGGAACTTCAGTCTGTGACAGAAAATTGTCTATACAGGTCCAGGTCTTCGTATAGCCGCCATATATCACTACCTCCCTATATTCGGTATTTGACGATTTTAGGTACAATACTCACCGAAATTGTATGAGATGTCCTATTTGAAGTTCGTAATAGATGCTAAAGCCTATGACAGAAAATTGTCTATGTTGGTTCAAGTGTACTCACAGCTCCAATATAACGGTACCTCCCTATATACGATATTTTGATGATTTTAGCTACATTATTGGCCGTTAAATTCAAGTTTCGAATTTGAATATTGTAATGGCTTATGACTAACAATGCATATGTAGGTCCACGTCGTATACACTCCAATACAACTACTATCTACGGTATTTTTATACCCTCCACCATACTATGGAGGGTATATTAACTTTGTCATTCCGTTTGTAACTCCTCGAAATAATCATGTCAGACCCAACAAAGTATATATATATATTCTTGATCAGCGTAAAATTCTAAGTCGATTTAGAGATGTCCGTCTGTCTGTTGTAATCACGCTATCTTTCGAACGAATTGAGATGGAAGACCAAAATTTTGCACACATGTTTACTTTTCCAGTAGGCAGATTAATGCTGGTAAAAATCCTTCTTTATACCCTCCACCATACATAGTATGGAGGGTATATTAAGTTCATCAATCCGCTATCTTTCGAACGAATTGAGATAGAAGGCCAAAATTTTGCACACATGTTTACTTTTCTAGTAGGCAGGTTAAGTTCGTAAATGGCCATGTAGGTCTACGTTTTCATATAGCCACCATATAACGGTATCTCCCGATATTCGGTATTTTGATGATTTTAACATTATTCACCGGAATTGTTACAAATTTGATATTTGAAGTTCGAAATGGATACTACAGCTCAAGTCCGAAAATTGCCTGTGCAGGTCCACATATTCGTATAGCCCTCATATAACGGTACCTCCCGATATTCGGTATTTTGATGATTTTACCGTCAATATTCGCCGGAGTAGTTTCAAACTACGTATTTAGAGTTCGTAATGGGAACTACAGTCTGTAACACAAAATTTTCGATGCAGGCCCAGGTCTTCGTATAGGCCCCATATATCAGTTTCGAATTTGAATATTGTAATGGCTTATGACAAACAATGCATATGTAGGTCCACCTCGTATACACTCCAATATAACTATTATCTACAGTATTTTTAAAATTAAAGTAGAATCTTTTAAGGATATTATATTTGAAAAGTTCTAAATTCGTTCCAAATGGTGGAGGGTATTCAAAGTTCGGCCCGGCCGAACTTACCGGTTTTAAACTTGTTTTTTGTTCTTATTTATCCATTATTTGAACCTATCACTGATAAGTTGTACTTCATCTAGTTAAAACTATTTTATATTTTTTCGATGTAATTCATTTTTGTTCAAATATAGTACTTTTTTGTTATACCCTACACCATACATAGTATGGTTAATTATTATAACGTCAGTCCGTCTGTTGTAATCACGCAACAGTCTAAACGAATTTAGACAGAAAGCTAAAATTTTGCACAGATCTCTCTTTTGTCTGCAGGCGGGTCAAGTTCGAAGATGGGCTATATCGGGACACGATATCATGTAACCCCCCATACAACGGTATCCCCTGACATTCGGTATTTTGATGATTTTACCCACAATTTTCAACGGAATTGTCTGAAAATCCACACAAGGAGTTCCTAGTGAGTACTTTACCCCAGACATAGATTTGTCTATATAGGTCCACAATATCGTATATCCCCCCATATATCGGCACCTCCCAATATTAGGTATTTTAACGATTTTAACAGATTTTTCAATGGATTTTCTTTTTTGGGAATTTTCTAATTCGTTCCAAATGGTGGAGGGTATTCAAAGTTCGGCCCGGCCGAACTTACTGCTTTTTTACTTGTTTTATTTATTTTTTTCTATTTTATACCCTCCCCCATACTATGGGGGTATATTAACTTTGTCATTCCATTTGTAACTCCTCGAAATAATCATGTCAGACCCAACAAAATATATATATTTTTGATCAGCGTAAAATTCTAAGTCGATTTAGCGATGTCCGCTTGTCTGTCTGCCTGTCCACGTTTTCATATAGCCCCCATATAACGGTACCTCCCGATATTCGGTATTTTGATGATGTTAGCGACGTTATTCACCGGAATTGTTTCAACTTTGGTGTTGAAGTTCGAAATGGATACTACAGCCTATGGCAGAAAATTATTTGGGCAGGTCCACGTCTTCGTATAGCCCCCATATAACGGTACCTCCCGATATTCGGTATTGTGATGATTTTTGCGACATTATGCACAGCAATTGTTTTAAATTTGGTATTTGAAGTTCGTAATGAATACTACAGCCTATGACAGAAAATTGTCTGTGCAGGTCCACGTCTCCATATAGCCCCCATATAACGGTACCTCCCTATATTCGGTATTTTGATGATTTTTGCGACATTATGCACAGCAATTGTTTTAAATTTGGTATTTGAAGTTCGTAATGGATACTACAGCCTATGACAGAAAATTGTCTGTGCAGGTCCACGTCTCCATATAGCCCCCATATAACGGTACCTCCCTATATACGATATTTTGATGATTTTAGCGTTATTATACACCAGAATTGTTTCAAATTACGTATTTAGAGTTCATAATGGGAACTTCAGTCTGTGACAGAAAATTGTCTATACAGGTCCAGGTCTTCGTATAGCCGCCATATATCACTACCTCCCTATATTCGGTATTTGACGATTTTAGGTACAATACTCACCGAAATTGTATGAGATGTCCTATTTGAAGTTCGTAATAGATGCTAAAGCCTATGACAGAAAATTGTCTATGTTGGTTCAAGTGTACTCACAGCTCCGATATAACGGTACCTCCCGATATTCGGTATTGTGATGATTTTTGCGACATTATGCACAGCAATTGTTTTAAATTTGGTATTTGAAGTTCGTAATGAATACTACAGCATAACGATAAATTTGTCGGTGCAGGTCCACGTCTTGGTATAGCCCCCATATAACGGTGCCGCCTTATATTCGGTATTTTGATGATTTTAGCGACATTATTTACCGGAATTGTTTCAAATTTGATATTTGAGATTCTTAATGGATACTACAGCCTATGATAGAAAATTGTCTGTGCAGGTCCACGTCTTCGTATAGCCCCCATATAACGGTACCTCCCAAAATTCGGTATTTTGATGATTTCAACGTCATTACTCACCGGAATTATTTCAATTATTACGTATTTAGAGTTCATAATGGGAACTTCAGTCTGTGACAGAAAATTGTCTATACAGGTCCAGGTCTTCGTATAGGCGCCATATATCACTACCTCCCTATATTCGGTATTTGACGATTTTGGGTACAATACTCACCGAAATTGTTTGAGATGTCGTATTTGAAGTTCGTAATAGATGCTAAAGCCTATGACAGAAAATTGTCTATGTTGGTTCAAGTGTACTCACAGCTCCGATATAACGGTACCTCCCTATATACGATATTTTGATGATTTTAGCTACATTATTGGCCGTTAAATTCAAGTTTCGAATTTGAATATTGTAATGGCTTATGACTAACAATGCATATGTAGGTCCACGTCGTATACACTCCAATACAACTACTATCTACGGTATTTTTATACCCTCCACCATACTATGGAGGGTATATTAACTTTGTCATTCCGTTTGTAACTCCTCGAAATAATCATGATCAGACCCAACAAAGTATATATATATTCTTGATCAGCGTAAAATTCTAAGTCGATTTAGAGATGTCCGTCTGTCTGTTGTAATCACGCTATCTTTCGAACGAATTGAGATGGAAGGCCAAAATTTTGCACACATGTTTACTTTTCCAGTAGGCAGATTAATGCTGGTAAGAATCCTTCTTTATACCCTCCACCATACATAGTATGGAGGGTATATTAAGTTCATCAATCCGCTATCTTTCGAACGAATTGAGATAGAAGGCCAAAATTTTGCACACATGTTTACTTTTCTAGTAGGCAGGTTAAGTTCGTAAATGGCCATATAGGTCTACGTTTTCGGCCCGGCCGAACTTACTGTTTTTTAACTTGTTAAAATTGTAATAGAATTTTTTAAGGATTTTATTTTTTGAAAATTTTTTAAATTCGTTCCTAATGGTGGAGGGTATTCAAAGTTCGGCCCGGCCGAACTTACCGGTTTTAAACTTGTTTTTTGTTCTTATTTATCCATTATTTGAACCTATTACTGATAAGTTGTACTTCATCTAGTTAAAACTATTTTATATTTTTTCGATGTAATTAATTTTTGTTCAAATATAGTACTTTTTTGTTATACCCTCCACCATACATAGTATGGTTAATTATTATACCGTCAGTCCGTCTGTTGTAATCACGCAACAGTCTAAACGAATTTAGACAGAAAACTAAAATTTTGCGCAGATCTCTCTTTTGTCTGCAGGCGGGTCAAGTTCGAAGATGGGCTATATCGGGCCACGATATCGTGTAACCCCCCATACAACGGTATCCCCTGACATTCGGTATTTTGATGATTTTACCCACAATTTTCAACGGAATTGTCTGAAAATTCACACAAGGAGTTCCTAGTGAGTACTTTACCCCCAGACATAGATTTGTCTATATAGGTCCACAATATCGTATATCCCCCCATATATCCAATATTAGGTATTTTAACGATTTTAACAGAATTTTCAATGGATTTTCTTTTTTGGGAATTTTCTAATTCGTTCCAAATGGTGGAGGGTATTCAAAGTTCGGCCCGGCCGAACTTACTGCTTTTTTACTTGTTTTATTTATTTTTTTCTATTTTATACCCTCCCCCATACTATGGGGGGTATATTAACTTTGTCATTCCATTTGTAACTCCTCGAAATAATCATGTCAGACCCAACAAAATATATATATTTTTGATCAGCGTAAAATTCTAAGTCGATTTAGCGATGTCCGCCTGTCTGTCTGCCTGTCCACGTTTTCATATAGCCCCCATATAACGGTACCTCCCGATATTCGGTATTTTGATGATTTTAGCGACGTTATTCACCGGAATTGTTTCAACTTTGGTGTTTGAAGTTCGAAATGGATACTACAGCCTATGGCAGAAAATTATTTGGGCAGGTCCACGTCTTCGTATAGCCCCCATATAACGGTACCTCCCGATATTCTGTATTGTGATGATTTTTGCGACATTATGCACAGCAATTGTTTTAAATTTGGTATTTGAAGATCGTAATGAATACTACAGCATAACGATAAATTTGTCGGTGCAGGTCCACGTCTTGGTATAGCCCCCATATAACGGTGCCGCCTTATATTCGGTATTTTGATGATTTTAGCGACATTATTTACCGGAATTGTTTCAAATTTGGTATTTGAGATTCCTAATGGATACTACAGCCTATGATAGAAAATTGTTTGTGCAGGTCCACGTCTTCGTATAGCCCCCATATAACGGTACCTCCCAAAATTCGGTATTTTGATGATTTCAACGTCATTACTCACCGGAATTACTTCAATTATTACATATTTAGAGTTCGTAATGGGAACTACGGTCTGTGACAGAAATTTGCCCATATGTTTTGACGATTTTAGGTACAATACCCACCGAAATCGTTTAAGATATCGTATTTGACGTTAGTAATGGATGCTATAGCCTGTGACAGAAAATTGTCTATGCTGGGCCAGGTCTTCGCATAGCTCCGATATAACGGTACCTCCCAATATACGATATTTTGATGATTTTAGCTACATTATTCACCGTTTATTTCAAGTTTCGAATTTGAATATGGTAATGGCTAATGGCAAACAATGCCTATGTAGGTCCACGTCATTTAGACGCCAATATAACGGCTTTATTCGGTATTTTAAAAATTTTAACAGAATGTTTTAAGGATTTTATTTTTCGAAAATTTCCAAATTCGTTCCAAATGGTGCAGGTTTTTCAAAGTTCGGCCCGGCCGAACTTACTGTTTTTTAACTTGTTTTTTTTTATCTATTTTACACCCTCCACCATACTATGGAGGGTATATTAACTTTGTCATTCCGTTTGTAACTCCTCGAAATAATCATGTCAGACCCAACAAAGTATATGTATGTTTTTGATCAGAGTAAAAGTCTAGGTCGATTTACCGATGTCCGTCTGTCTGTCCGTTGCAATCACGCTATCTTTCGAACGAATTGAGATAGAAGGCTAAAATTTTGCACACATGTTTATTTTTCCAGTAGGCAGGTTAAATGGGCCATGTAAGTCCACGTTCTCATATAGCCCTCATATAACGGTACCTCCCGATATTCGGTATTTTGATGATTTTTGCGACCCTATTCAACGAAACTGTTTCAAATTTGGTATTTAAAGTTCGAAACGGATACTACAGTCTAAGACAGAAAATTGTCTGCGCAGGTCCACGTCTTCGTATAGCCCCCATATAACGGTACCTCCCGATATTCGGTATTTTGATGATTTTACCGTCAATATTCGCCGGAGTAGTTTCAAACTACGTATTTAGAGTTCGTAATGGGAACTACAGTCTGTAACACAAAATTTTCGATGCAGGCCCAGGTCTTCGTATATGCCCCATATATCAGTTTCGAATTTGAATATTGTAATGGCTTATGACAAACAATGCATATGTAGGTCCACGTCGTATACACTTCAATATAACTACTACCTACGGTATTTTTAAAATTGTAATAGAATTTTTTAAGGATTTTATTTTTTGAAAATTTCTAAATTCGTTCCGAATGGAGGAGGGTATTCAAAGTTCGGCACGACCGAACTTACTGTTTTTTAACTTGTTAAAATGGTGGAGGGTATTCAAAGTTCGGCCCGGCCGAACTTACTGTTTTTATAGCCTCCACCATACTATGGAGGGTATATTAATTTTGTCATTCCGTTTGTAACTCCTCGAAATACTCATATCAGACCCAACAAAGTATATATATTCTTGATCAGCGTAAAATTCTAAGACGATTTAGCCATGTCCGTCTGTCTGTCTGTGTGTCTGTCTGTCTGTCCGTTTGTCTGTCTGTCTGGCTTTATGGTATAATCACGCTATCTTTCGAAAAAATTGAGAGAGAAGGCTAAAATTTTGCACACATGTATATTTTGCACAGTAGGCAGGTTAAGTTCGTAAATGGGCCATGTAGGTCCAAGTTATCATATAGCCCCCATATAACTGTACCTCCGGATATTCAGTATTTTGATGATTTTAGCGACATTATTCACCGGAATTGTTTCAAATTTGGCATTTGAAGTTCGTAATGAATACTACAGCCTAAGACAGAAAATTATTTGGGCAGGTCCACATCTTCGTGTAGCCCCCATATAACGGTACCCCCCGATATTCGGTATTTTAATGATTTTAGCGACATTCTTTACCGAAGTCGTTTCCAATTTAGCATTTGAAGTTTGTAATGGATTGTAATGGATAGTACATCCTAAGTCAAATAAGTAAAAAAGCAGTAAGTTCGGCCGGGCCGAACTTTAAATACCCTCCACCATTTGGAGCGAATTAGAAAATTTTCAAAAAAATAAAATCCAATAAAAATTCTTTTAAAATCTTTAAAATATCTAATATATGGGGGATATACGATATTGTGGACCTATATACGATATTGTAGACCTTGTGTAAAGTACTCACAAGGAACTCCGTGTGTTGATTTTCAGACAATACGATTGGAAAATGTGGCTAAAATCATCAAATACCGAATATCGCGGGGTACCGTTATATGGGAGCTATACGTTATCGTTAACCTATATAGAGAAGTCTCTGTCGGTGGGTAAAGTGCTCACAAAGAACCCCCTGTGTACAAAGAACCCCTTGTGACCAATCCGTTGAAAAATATGGCTAAAAACATCAAAATACCGAATATCGGGGGTACCGTTATATGGGGGATATACGATATCGTGGACCTGTATAGACAATTCTCTCTCAGGGGGTGAAGTACTCACAAGGAACTACTTGTGTTGATTTTAAGACAATTCCATTGAAAAGCGTGGCAAACATCATCAAAATACCGAATATCGGAGGTTACATTTGTATTGGGAATATATGATACCGTGGACCTATATAGACACTTCATTTTGAGGAGGTAAAATGCCCACAAGGGACTCCTTTTGTGTATTTTCAGACAACTCCGTTGACAAATGTGGGTAAAATCATCAAAATACCAATAATCGGGGGGTACCGTTATATGGGGGCTATACGATATTGTGGACCTATATAGATAATTATCTGCCGAGGTATAAAGTACCCACAAGGAACTCCTTGTGTGGATTTTCAGACAATTCCGTTGAAAAATGTGGGTAAAATCATCAAAATACCGAATATCGGGGGGTACCGTTATATGGGGCTATACGATATTGTGAACCTATATAGATAATTCTCTGCCGAGGTATAAACTACCCACAAGGAACTCTTTGGGTGGATTTTCAGACAATTCCGTTGAAAAATGTGGGTAAAATCATCAAAATACCGAATATCGGGGGGTACCGTTAAAATGGGGGCTATACGATATTGTGAACCTATATAGATAATTCTCTGCCGAGGTATAAAGTACCTACAAGGAACTCCTTGTGTGGATTTTCAGACAATTCCGTTGAAAAATGTGGTTAAAATCAGCAAAATACCGAATATCGGGGGGTACCGTTATATGGGGCTATACGATATTGTGGACCTATATAGATAATTCTCTGCCGAGGTATAAAGTACCCACAAGGAACTCTTTGTGTGGATTTTAAGACAATTCCGTTGAAAAATGTGGGTAAAATCATCAAAATACCGAATATCGGGGGGTACCGTTATATGGGGGCTATACGATATTGTGGACCTATATAAATAATTCTCTGCCGAGGTATAAAGTAGCCATAAGGAACTCCTTGTGTGGATTTTCAGACAATTCCGTTGAAAAATGTGGGTAAAATCATCAAAATACCGAATATCGGGGGGTACCGTTACATGGGGGCTATACGATATCGTGGACCTATATAGATAATTCTCTGCCGAGGTATAAAGTACCCACAAGGAACTCCTTGTGTGGATTTTCAGACAATTCCGTTGAAAAATGTGGGTAAAATCATCAAATACCGAATATCGGGGGGTACCGTTATATGGGGGCTATACAACATTGTGGACCTATATAGATAATTCTCTGCCGAGGTATAAAGTACCCACAAGGAACTCCTTGTGTGGATTTTCAGACAGTTCCGTTGAAAAATGTGGTTAAAATCAGCAAAATACCGAATATCGGGGGGTACCGTTATATGGCGGCTATACGATATCGTGGACCGATATAGCCCATCTTCGAAGTTGCCCTGCCTGCAGACAAAAGAGAGATCTGTGCAAAATTTTAGCTTCCTATCTTAATTCGTTTAGACTGTAGCGTGATTACAACAGACGGACAGACGGACGGACAGGGCTAAATCGTCTTAGAATTTTACGCTGATCAAGAATATATATAGTTTGTTGGGTCTAAAATGATTATTTCGATGAGTTACAAACGGAATGACGAACTTAATAAACCCTCCATACCTTTTTTGGTGGAGGGTATAAAAATGAGCCATGTAGGTCTACGTCTTCATATATCCCCCATATAACGGTATCCCCCGATATTCTGTATTTTGATTAATTTAGCGAAATCGTTCCAAATTTAGTATTTGAAGTTCGTAATAGATACTGCAGCATAAAACAGAAAATGGGCCATATAGGTCCACGTCTTCATATAGCCCCCATATGCCGTACCCCCCATTATTCGGTATTTTGATGATTTTAGAGACATTATTTACCGGCATTGTTTCAAATTTGGCATGTGAAGTTCGTAATGGATACTTCAGCCAATGCCAGAAAATTGTCTGCGCAGGTCCACGTCTTCGTGTAGCCCCATATAACGGTACCCCCCGATATTCGGTATTTTGATGATTTTGGCGACATTTTTTTACCGAAATCGTTTCCAATTTGGAATTTGAGGTTCGTCTTCATATAGCCTCCATATACCGTACCCCCCGACATTCGGTATTTTGATGATTTTAGCGACATTATTTACCGGGATTGTTTCAAATTTGACATGTGAAGTTCGTAATGTATACTTCAGCCCATGCCAGAAAATTGTCTGCGCAGGTCCACGTCTTCGTATAGCCCCCATATAACGGTACCCCCCATATTCGGTATTTTAATGATTTTAGCTACATTATAAACTGATTTTTCTTCAAGTTTCGCATTTAAATATTGTAATAACTTATGACAAAAGTTGCCTATGCAGGCCCACGTCGTCGTATAAGAATTCGGTATTCTTAAGATTTTAACAGAATTTTTAACGGATTTTATTTTTTTTTTAATTTCCAAATTAGTTCCAAATGGTAGAGGGTATTCAGAGTTCTTACTACTTTTTAGCTTGTTATACCCTCCACCTTGGAAAGGAGGGTATATTAACTTTGTCAATCCGATTGTAACATCCCTATATATTCTTCGTAGACCCCATAAATTATATATATTCATAATCAACATAAAGTTATAATAATAATTCGATTTCAGGATGTCCGTCTGTCTGTCTGTTGAAATCACGATACAGCCCACATTATTTGACGTAGAGCGTCAAAATTTTGCAGCATAATTTGTATTGTATCTAGGATGGTTGGTATTGAAAATGAGATATTTCATACCTCGTTTTGGTATAGTCCCCATATAACGGTACCTTCCGATATTCGGTATTTTGATGATTTTTGCCACATATTTTCAAGGATTTATCTAAAAATTGGTATTTATTGGTCATCATTCGGCGGCGAAAAATTGTATGTATAGGTCCACGTTTTGGTATTGCTACCATTTAATGGTACCTCCATATTCGGTATTTTGATGATTTTTGCCACATATTTTCACGGATTTGTCTTAAAATTGGTATTTGTTGGTCATAATGGGTTCTAGCTGCCGTGGCAAAACATTGCATGTTTAGGTCCACGATTTAGTATAGCCCACATATAATGGTACCTACCGCATATCGGTATTTGATGGTTTTTGTCACATTTTTCACGGATTTGTCCAAGAATTGGTATTTGTTGGTCATATTGCGTTCTGGCTGCCGTGGCGAAACTCTGTATGTATTGGTCCACGATTTGGTATAGCTCCTATATAACGGTACCTCCAGATATTCGGTATTTTGATGATTTTTGCCAGATTTTTTCACGGATTTGCATAAAAATTGGTATTTTTGTGTCGTAATGAGTTCTAGCTCCGTTGCCGAAATATTGTAGGTATAGGTTCACGTTTTTGTATAGCTGCTCCTCCCGATATTTAATATTTTGATGATTTTGCGACATTTTCCCACAAATATGTATAAAAATTGGTATTTGTGAGACACAATGGGTTCTAATGTTCCCTTTACCCTAAGGTGGAGGGTATTAAAAGTTTGGCCTGGCGAACTTAATGTTTTTAACCCATACTGTGGAGGGTTATTAATTTTGTCATTCCGTTTGTAACTCCTCGAAAAACTTATGTTAGACCCAACAAAGCATATATATTATATAATGATGTCCGTCTTTCCGTCTCTCTGTCTGTCTTTTGTAATCACGCTATCTTTCGAACGAATTGAGATAGAAGAGTATAATTTTACACACATGTTTATTTTTCCAGTAGGCAGGTTAAGTTCGTAAATGGGCCATGTAGGTCCATGTTTTCATATAGCCCCCATATAACTGTACCTCCCAATATTCGGTATTTTGATGATTTTAGCGACATTATTTACCGGAATTGTTTCAAATTTAGTATTTGAAGTTCGAAATGGGTACTACAGCCTAAGACAGAAAATTATCTGTGCAGGGCCAAGTCATCTTGTAGCCCCCATATAATGGTACCCCCCGATATTCGGTATTTTGATGATTTTAGCGACATTCTTTACCGAAATCGTTTCCAATTTAGCATTTGAAGTTCGTAATGGATACTACACCCTAAGACAGAAAGCTGTCTGTGCTGTTGTATGTGCGCTATGGGATAACGTTCACCTAACTATTCAATGTTCTGCAACCGGAGCTAAAATCCATTACGAGCTACATATACCAATTTTTGGACAAATCCGTTAAAAATGTTGCAAAAATTATTAAAACACCGGAAACCTAGAGGTACCGTTATATGGGGACTATACAAAACGTGGACCTATGCATACAATTTTTCGTCACCAGACTCTCTTCTCTATCTTTCTTGTCTTGAATGATCTGATGGTTTTGGTATTCCGGTTTTCTGTATAAGACTTTTAAAATCCTATTTTGGGTTTGTTTCTAGGTGTCTGGTACATTTTGCATTTCCCCAGACTTTAATACCTTGCCTAAGATGTAATTCAACTTGTGAAAAGTATGCTTTCTTTAGGACGTAGTACGGCGCAGCATTGCCCAAATAATATAGCCCTTAAGGAGATTGACAAAATCGATTTTGCAGATGTTGAGCATGTACTTTCCATTTAAGGTTGGTGATGGTAACAGTCGTTTTATACAATTTAATATCTATTATGTCTCATCATTTTAGAATATGCTCATTACGCCATGGCCATCTTTTTGGATTTGTTCTTGCTATGTTTTGAAATTTTTGTATATATTATTGAAAGTGAAGTAAATTTTGTTGAATAGTTGGGTTGATCCGTTCGAATTATTAATTATTTGTTCCTGGTCTATGTTTTTGATTTCTCGGCTGAATTTATAATTGTTTAAGAAGAATGTTTCACAAGTTTTCGAGTGCTGTGTTTGGTTCGATATACATTCATATATATACATATATATATATATATATATATATATATATATATATATATATATATATATATATATATATATATATATATATATAATTTCTAATTTTGTCATTCCGTTTGTAACTCCTCGAAATACTCATGTCAGACCCAACAAAGTATATATATTCTTGATCAGCGTAAAATTCTAAGACGATTTAGCCATGTCCGTCTGTCTGCCTGTGTGTCTGTCTGTTTGTCCGTCTGTCTGTCTGTTGTAATCACGCTATCTTTCGAACAAATTGAGAGAGAAGGCTAAAATTTTGCACACATGTATATTTTGCCAGCAGGTTAAGTTCGTAAATGGGCCATGTAGGTCCAAGTTATCATATAGCCCTCATCCCGGTAAATAATGTCGCTAAAATCATCAAAATATCGAATATCGGGGGGTACGGTATATGGGGTCCAGCTTTTAGTCGAGATTGGCCTATTTTTTAAGCCGAGTTGGTCCAGTTTATTGACCCGCTTCTGTATGTCTAGGCATATGTTTGTGTGTCCATCCAGACTTTATTGCTTACACGCGCCGTCATTTGTTGGTAAGTAGCATTGAAACAATCTCCCTGTTCCATGTGTTTGATGTGTTGTCATAATTTAGTTGCATTTCTAGACGGATGTGTTTGTAATGGTGGCATCGTTGTAAGAGTTGAGAAAGTCATCATGAAGTTTACAAACTTTCCCATAATAACATAATCTTTTTTAAGATTAAGCTTTAGAGCAGGCTCAGAAAATATCATTGATTATAGAAGAATGCACTTTCATTATCATTCATATTTGACTGAATGTAAAATATATAAAAGCAGAAAAAATCTTGGAAAATGCATTAAGTTTCTACAGAACTTTCAAAAATTAAAAACAAAAAAATGGAAGGAATAAATATTAAAAATTCAAAGTATGAAGGAGTGCATCCCATTCTCATGGAGGATGTGGAGGATGAAGCCACGTTTTGCGAGTACGTTTCCTCTATTCTACATGACGATATTGGAGCAAGAAGGGAGGAGAATGATGATGTAGAGCTGAATACTGATGACTGTTCAAGCGAAGACACCGAATCAACGACTTTATCGGACACTGTGGATGAAGTGGAGGCGATACGAAATAATCTTCCCGAGAATCCTGTTATAACTTCTGTTGAATATTTAGGAGATGCTTTCGTGCCCCTATGCAATACAATTGAGGAATTCATAGAAAATAATTATATAGAGTTAGTAAAAATGGTAAAGAATTTAGAAAATGGCATAGAAAATAAAGAATTAAATGATTTTTTTGCTAAATATTATAAAAAATAAAATAAAGCAATATTGAATTAAAAACAAACAAAAAAACCTGTTTTCATTTTATATTGGGGTGTAAATTAAGGGTGAAAAAGGGGGGGGGGGGGGGGGTTAGAGTAAATCTCTACTTTCTTGAACATAAATTTGAAAAAATATGTGTTCAACAAATAGTATGAAAATAAACTAAGCGTTAATATGCCCAATACCAATATAATAAATGTATTCAACTCCTTCAGCTATAAAAAAATTATAAGGGTGAAAGAAATGAATGAGAACGAGGAGTATATAAACTGTGAAGCATACAGGACGCAAACTAAATATGGAGAAAGGATTGTTCTTAAATTAGATGATGCGATACTTTACTTGCCATCGAGGTTTCTATCGCTGGGAGAAGGAGATGTGAACGAGTTGGGGAGTGGCATCTATTACATAGTAGGATTGCCATTGCGAGACGAAGATGAAAATACAGGCTACAGATTGGAATTAAGAAAAAATAAACCATTTTTCTATATACCCTATTAAACATTAATAAATGAGTATTTAAAACAGAAAGTCAACGTTTGTTTTTTTTTTTTTGGGAACTTTACATTTTAGTCACTAAAAATTATATTTTTGTCTTGTAGGGGTATAAAATAGAGAACCAGTTGTGGAAAATCATTCAAACTAAAAATTACAGCCGAAAGCAAGCAGTATGGGCAAAGAAAGACATACTGGAAACTTTTAAAAAGGATGCTGAATGGAATGATCAAGAAATTGAAAGGTATCTGATGATGAAGGCATCAGAACTGGAGAGATACTATGTTATGAATGTCCTAAAGGAAGAGGGATCTCTTATGTATCAACCGCCTATGGGAAGTGGATCTAATGAAAAGGATTATACGTATTTAACAGAAGGATAATAAAAAAAAATAAATAAATAAAAAAACATATATTTTGAAAGAATTGTGGACATAAAGATATGAACATATATATATATATATATATATATATATATATATATATATATATATATATATATATATATATATATATATATATATATATATATATACATACATACATACATATATATATATATATATATATATATATATATATATATATATATATATATATATATATATATATATATATATATATATATATATATATATATATATATATATATATATTATATCCAATAAATTTTTTTTCTGATGTATTGCCTACTGATTGTTATTTTATATCTCGCAGTCTGTGATTAAAGCTATAGAAAGAAAGATGTGGGTTCAGTAGAAGACATAACTAGACGTTATTTTTGCAAAGTTGACATCTATCATTGGAAACAGATTGACTGTCCAATTGAATAGCATTTTCGTTTGTCAAACAATTGTCCCTTAATGAGAAGATCTTTCACAAGAAATATTCCGATTGAGCCAAACATTTTAGATCTATTAATTACTGAATTAGGTTCAGATGTGTGTGGCAGTAAAACAGAAAAACCCCTTTCATCCATTTTCTTTATATTCTCTACATTCATAAAATTTTATTCCATTAATAAATTTTTTAAAAAATAAAATTATATTTTGTTTTATTAAATTTTATTATTTTATTTCGTCATATATAATGTCTTAATTCTTTTTCCAATTTTGTTCTATAAATACAAATATTTTAAATGCATTATTTATGGCGCATTTAAATCCAAATTCTGAATGTATAGAACAGTTAGTAAAATAATTTCGACATGTTCTTAGTTTAATTTTATCTTTTAAAATTACAATATTTGTATTAATATATTTCTCTAAAAATCTTTTTTTATCTCTTCCAACAACAAAAATATATTTGTATTCGTTTAATGGTGCAAGTACGCTCTCAACGTCGTTGTAGTCAACATCTCCATCCTTCCAATCTAATCCGTTTACATAGTTCTTGCAGTATACATTTGTTCTACATGCCTCGCCCGTAAGTTCTTTTATATTAAAAGGTGGACGAAACACAAAATGATTTGGAACTACAGAGATGCCACACATAAACGCAAGCTCCTTCATAAATATACACTTGTGGTTTCCATGACAAAAATGGAAGTCCACAATAGCAATATCCGATCGATCAATTGAATGCATCTTGGTGGAAGTGTTAAACTGAACTAGTGAATTTTGTGGTTTGAATTTCATATTTATTGCTCTAATCCCATCAAGAATTTTAAACAGAGATGACCACAATTATATGTGTTGAACTTTTGATCCCTTTTATAATTAAAAGTGATATTCGGCCCCAAGTAGTGTAATACTTCTAGGGGAGGTTGGAGATTTCCGAAACTATCATAATATTCAATTGTATTGTTATTATTGTAATATGCAACCCAATGCGTACCAGCCCCCTTCTCACTATCTAAATTTATAATTTCATATTATTTTTTATATGGTATTTTAGGTAATGTATCGCGCATATAAACACCTCTAAAATCTGGTATATATTTTTTTCCAAATGTATATATTTGTTTATCAGTAAGTGGGCCTTTAGGGAGTTGCTTTATTAGTTTTTTGAATTGTCGTTCATAAATATACCATAGCTTTTTTTGTATGGTTTTAAATATAGCCCTTTTCCCATTGCTATAGCTTCTATAGTTTTATTGTGTCTGGTTTGTTCTTCCAATTGTTGGTATAACAACCTTTGATTTTCTTCCACGGAATGTTTTTTGAATCTCTTTTCTTGCTATCTTTATTGCGTCATCAATTTCGGTTGCTTTGCTACTTTTAAGTTTAATTGTAGCATTTTTGAGAGCATTATTAAAAATCTGTTGACCAGTAACATGTTTGGGTTTTTTATTTTTCAAACCCATGCCAAGCTTGGATTTTGCTTTCATTATATTAGTGACGAGATATGCATTAATTTTTTCTCCAATACTGCTATCTTTTGCTTTTACTCGTTCCCACGCTTTTTCAGCTAGTTTACGATCTGCAACGTGTCGTTGCTTGATATTTTCGTTTTGTGAATAAGCGATATCGTGTTCTTTACAAGCTGCATCCAAGGGATTAACACCTTTATCCCCCCTCTCCAATCGTTTTCTAAGCTTAGTTCCAGGACCACAAAATTGATAGCCAGGTAGATGAAGTTCCATTGGTAAAAAGTCCTCTTCCTTTAACGTGCTTCTTTCTAATAACATTGATGTTGTTATAAACAATCATTTTATACTATTTTTTAAGCTCAATGTAAACAAGAGATAAGATAAATAGGCATTGCCAATAAAATCATTCATTAGTTGTGAAATGAGGTTAGTTGAACAACAAGCTAAACTTCCAGTTGGAAGTGGATTTCACGTGGATTTCATACAAAAGAAGGCCCCTGGACATAGCATTTTATTACCGAATAGTATACGATGTCTAATAGTTAGCCCTTCGAATTGTGGAAAAACTAATGTAATGATAAGTTTGATCGAAAGCCCAAATGGACTAAAATTCGAAATTGTTTATATTTATTCCAAATCTCTGTATCAACCGAAATATGAATATCTCAAGAAACTTATTTCCTCTATCAAGGGTTTGCGATTGTTTACATTCAGTAATAATGAGGATGTCGTGCAACCAGAAGAAGTAAGACAAAACTCTATAATGATATTCGATGATGTGGCTTCTGATAAACAAAATAATATTAAAATCTACTTCAGTGTGGGTCGTCATAAGAATGTCGATTCATTTTATTTATGTCAAACATATACGCGGATTCCAAAACATTTATTGCGTGATAATGCAAATATGATTATATTGTTCAAGCAAGATAATTTAAATTTAAAACATATATACAATGATCACGTTGGAAGTGATATGAGTTTTGAGAAATTCAAAGAAATATGCCATGAATGTTGGAAGGACAAATATGGATTTCTAACAATCAGCAAAGATGATGATATTAACTCTGGAAGATATAGAAAGGGGTTTCATATATTTATACAACCATAGATATATTTAAGTCACTTCTTTTGTAACTACTTCTATTAGTACAATCACAACCATGGAAGAAGAAATGTTGAAACGTCTTGTAAGATCCAGAAATGCATTGAAAAGAAAATTGCAAAGCATTAAAAGGGTGGAGGAAGATAAAACAAACGAATTGAAAAATACTTTGAAACCCATAACAGAGCCAATTCATAAACTATTAAAATTATCGAATGAAAATGCCTCCAATTTCCTAATACCTAGGAAGGTGATACTGAGTCATATAAGAATTCTTTTGCTATGAGTACACCGGTTAAGAAATATAAAAATGATATTAAGCCAGAACCTAAAATATTATGGGAGGAAGAAAACGAGACGGAGGATACACTTGCTAACGATTCAAAAGATGATACATTCTATTCTGATGTTGATGATACCATTAATCTTTCCCTTTTGAATAAAAATAAAAAATTGGATACAGTATATGGACCGAACAAAGATATTCATGGTGAATGGAAATTTGGGGATAAACCATTAAAAGTTGATGATCAGAAAATAATTGTTGGTAATCAACATTGGGCATTTACACCAGGACTATTTGAACTTCTCTTTTATAAAAACCTTAAAAATTATGATGCCTCAGAATTAGAAATATATAAAAAAAATTTGTTAAACTCCAATGCTCATAAAGTAAATTATAGACACAATGAACGAATCAAATCCAACAGAGGATATAAATATATACATATTATTAAACACTTGATGGAGGATACTTACAGTGGCAAAGGTCTGATGAGAGTACATCTAGATAAGCCCAACTATATATACTGGGATGATCCCAATGAATTTATAGAACGATTAAAGCTGTTGCTAGCATCACAACAAGCCGGAAACAATAATCATACAAATGAGATTGTTTCTATTATTGAAGAACTAAGAGAGGGAAATATAATATATTTATTATTAAAAGAAAAAAAATCGATGACAGTTGATAAGTTTGGTCATCATTATAATTTAAAGTATACCTCAGTCACACTAAAGGGAAATGTTTCGAGACTTCTGGGAATCAATATTGACGAAGATAACAATCTGGACATACAAAATAAGAGGATTAGAAACCTTGCACCCCCGGCGGGAGGATCAGACGCGGTCAACCAAGCATACGTACATTCGCAAAACAAGAACCTACAAGAGATATTAAAGAAGAATGTATCTCAAGAATGTTCTGATATAAGACAAGAAATATCATATTTGAAACACTCGCTGAACGAGTTTTATAACATTTTATCAAAAAATACATTTTCTCGCCCACTGTGAAATACAAGTCTAAATAAAATATAGAAAATCGAGAATTAGTGAATGAACTTCACACTCAAGCTCGAAGAAAATTCAAACGGCGTAGGGTCATTGTGAAGTGAATTGACGATCTTTGGCAAGCCGATTTAGTTGAAATGGGTAGTTATTCAACAGCCAACAGGGGATACAGGTTTATGCTTACAGTTATTGATACTTTTTCCAAATATGCATGGGCTGAAGCGCTTAAAACTAAAAATGCCTTGGAAATTTGTACAGCATTTGAAAAAATATTGAAAGCCGGACGAATTCTCAAGAATTTACAAACCGATGATGGGAAAGAATTTTTTAATAAAACATTTGAGGAACTCATGCATAAATATAGAATAAATCATTATTCCACATACAGTGTATTGAAAGCATCAATAGTTGAACGTTTCAATAGAACCCTAAAGGGAATGATGTTTAAAGAGTTTAGTTATAATGGAAATTATCATTGGATTAAACTCTATAAAGACTTGTTAGAGAAATATAATAGAACACCTCATAGAACTATAAAAATGGCACCAATACAGTTTAAGTCCTCAAATGAGAAGTCACTGCTTAAAACTGTTTATAATCATTTAAAAATCTTTGGAAAATCACAGCTGCATGTAGGTGATCATGTGCGCATCAGTAAATACAAACATCAGTTTGAAAAGGGTTACACGCCGAACTGGACAACTGAAATATTTAAAATAAAAACCATAAGAATAACAAACCCTGCAACATACCTGCTAGAAGATTTAGCAGGAAACCCAATACAAGGTTGTTTCTACAGAGAAGAACTTTTACCTACAACATATCCGAATATATATTTAGTTGAGAAAATTCTAAAAACAAAGGGCACCAAAGTTTTTGTAAAATGGTTACGATTTTCAAACCAACATAATTCATGGGTAAATAAGAATTACGTATTGTGAAATTTCTTCTTTTTTAATTGGAAATAAAAAGTATAAAAATTCAAGTCCATATTGTTTTTTACTTACTACAAATTAGAATCTTGCAATGTCAAGAACATTTACTTTGATGGGGAGAAATTCAATTTTATGCTCGAATTATTCACCACCTATATCATTAGGTGATGTTGAATATGTGTGTGCTTTAATTGATTTCCAATCATATAACTCAATTTCTAATGTAGATGACGATAATAATTTATTTCATATCGGGGATGATATTATAAAAATACCAATAGGATCCTATGAATTACAAGATATAGCAGACTTTTTGGAATCAGAGTACAGAGCCATTCATATAAACAGATCTATTGACATTAAAGCTAATAATAATACATTACAAGTAGAAATTACATCATCTCATGATGCTATTTATTTCAAGAAGAAAACATATATATCTAAACTATTTGGTTTCACGGAAACAGTTTTAAATCCGGGAAAGAAGCATATCTCACCCCTTCCCGTAAATATTATGAAGGTGAATGCTATACAAATACAATGTAATATTGTAACGGGGTCATTAATGAATAATATGTTTGATGAAATTCGATATGAACTAAATGGTGTTGAGATTGATCGCACATGCTATCTTGGCATGGCAACAAAAATTAAAAATTTACTTTCCCTAAATGCATCAGAAAGTAATGTTATGAGTAACGCGAGATGGAATGTAGGTGCTGAGTTTACTACTAACTCTTTTAACTTTTGTGTACTATTAAATCGATTGCTTGGATTTGCGGAAGACTTCAACAAAGTAATTTGTAAAAGCAAACATGATTTGATTCTCTTGCGGAGTGCTAATGACACAAATGTGTGTTATTCAACTGACTCAAAAGAAGATATTCGTCTAACAATCACAAACATTACGTGGAAAGTTCAACACATTCATTTGTCTGACTATACAAAAATTAGTTTCTTGGAAACTATTAAAGATGGAGAGATGTTACCTATAGCATTTCGAAGTTGGGATTGCTATTTTAATCCAACATTTGTTGGTGGAAGGAAACATACATACATGGAATGTCAAATTGTCGACAAATCATGAAAGACCACGATATGTCGCTTTAGTATTCGAAAAGGATAACAAGTTTCTTCATTGTGATCTTCAAAACATTAAAGTTCATTTGAATTCGGAGACTTATCCCTATGATGATTTAAATCTAAAATTCTCTGAAAATCGTCATGCAATGCTTTATGATATGATCAACAGACATATTATATAAGGGAACCACAACCAATTCTAACCTATTCTAGTTTTAAAGACAATTCAGTTGCTCTTATTGACATAAGCAGTGAAAATGAAACAGTAAAAAATGGTCCAATTGATTTAAAGATCAAATTTGAAACAAATGCACAAATTCCACACAATACTTCATCGTATTGTCTTATTATTCATGATCGTATGGTGGAGTACATACCATTGATAGGCAATGTGGGAAAAGTTGTGTAAGCCCACCCTCCCATCCAGGAAATAAAACACTTTGCATACATATTTTCTAGTTTTAAGCATACAAAAATAAAAATGTATTGTTCTTTATTTTAATGTAATAAAGTAAATCAAAAAAAAAAAGAAAAAAAAAATACAAACGTATGTTTTAATTTAGCATATTAAAAGTGGATTGTTCTTCTATTGGTGAAGGTAATTCTATGTTAGGTATAGCATTAATATTTAAATTCAAATCTAATAGGGGTATATGCGCTAAGTCTAATGAGTTTGAAGTGCAAACATTTGGTAATATATTTTCCACATTCATTGGAGATGTGTTCTCATTGTTACTACCAAAGTCTAAAACCTCATCTATTGTAGCTAAGTTTGAATTTTGAAATTCATTGAGGTCAAAATCTACATCCATTGGGATTGTTGAATGTAAATTGCTTAGATCTGAAAAGTCCTCGTTAATCCTGTAGTGTCCCCAAGCATAAGTATGTATACCATCTTCCGTTATAAACCGTTTGTCATCTTGAAAACTGAGACAAACTTTGGTTATCCTATCTGTACATAAATCATGGTTCCTTGATCTAAATGTGTGCATGCTATTAAAATAATTTTGTTTATATATATTTCTTCAACACACATTTTTTGACACCCTTAGATTTTTTACTTCTTCGCTATCGCTCACTTTAATAGCGTACATTTTTGGTCGAAGACCGACAAACTCAATCATAGTTTTACCTTCGTTCTCATCTTTCATCATGCCTATAACCTTTTTATTAAGAAGCGGTAGTTTATAAACGTTAGATGGGGGAAAATCAGATGTATCGAATCTTGCCTTTATGTCGTCTAGTTTTAGTTCTCGATAAAGGTCCCGACCAAAAAATGTTAGTATAAACGAATTGGTATCCATGTAGTTCAGTATGAAATCATTTCCAAACTTTACTTTTAAAAAGTCGTATAGGAAATCATACTTCACCCATTTGGATATCTCTAAAACACAGAATCCTAAATAAATGGGTTTATCATATTTTACTCTAACCTTATTCATTTCAATTGCCACCATATCTTCCGAAAATTGTGATATACTATGGAAATTTGGTTTTGAAATAAAGTCTCTAGCACCCAATCGTTTTCCATATGACTCCCAATGAGTTCTAATCTGAACAATTTTTCTTTTGTCAACATTTTCCATTGCTTTTCCGTAAACAGAATTATTGAATAATTTGTATAAATCTTTTTCGAAAGCATTTGTAGCTTTGGCTCGAAGATTATTATTTTTCATAAAATATTTTTCCAGCCAATTAGATTAGTGAATGATAAACATCATTAACTTTTTTAAGTGTTAAGTTATGTTTCAAACACTGCTTTAAAACTCTACAATGAATAGTGTAAGACTTCTTGTCTGAAAAGTCTGCAATTAGTTTTTTGGTCTTGGATTCCCCAATACATTTGTTTTCTGGGCAAAAGGGTAAATCATTATGTATATCATGAAGATTGGCTGGATATTCGATTTCTACATAGAAAATGAAACCAGTTGGAGAATCATCCGGAATTGATAATATTTATTAATGTCATTAAACTTTTCCAGTTCTTCCTCTTCTACCCATTTAAAATCCTTTATTGGGAGATATTGTGTCATAGCCATTCCATATAAATTATTAACATCTAAGTAGTAAATATTAACGTCAGGTTTACTCTGATCGTAATTTGACATACTAGGGTTATTGGCGACAGAGTGTCTAGTTGAACATTGAGTTAAGGAGCTGTTATATATTGGCATGGATCAAGTTTATGAACTCGTATGCATAGATCACGGAAATTTTCGAATATGTCGGCCAAAAGCAAAACATCTGTTTTTAGATACAATTCTAAATAATCTTTAAGAGTCTGACAATTAAAGTGGTTCCAAACACGTAATGCATGTTCATAGTCCTCTAATGAACACTCACTATCTGTCAACTTATTATGAAATTCTTCTCTGGAGATAGGAAAGATAAATAGGAAAACTCTATAATGATATTCGATGATGTGGCTTCTGATAAACAAAATAATATTAAAATCTACTTCAGTGTGGGTCGTCATAAGAATGTCGATTCATTTTATTTATGTCAAACATATACTCGGATTCCAAAACATTTATTGCGTGATAATGCAAATATGATTATATTGTTCAAGCAAGATAATTTAAATTTAAAACATATATACAATGATCACGTTGGAAGTGATATGAGTTTTGAGAAATTCAAAGAAATATGCCATGAATGTTGGAAGGACAAATATGGATTTCTAACAATCAGCAAAGATGATGATATTAACTCTGGAAGATATAGAAAGGGGTTTCATATATTTATACAACCATAGATATATTTAAGTCACTTATTTTGTAACTACTTCTATTAGTACAATCACAACCATGGAAGAAGAAATGTTGAAACGTCTTGTAAGATCCAGAAATGCATTGAAAAGAAAATTGCAAAGCATTAAAAGGGTGGAGGAAGATAAAACAAACGAATTGAAAAATACTTTGAAACCCATAACAGAGCCAATTCATAAACTAATACCTAGGAAGGTGATACTGAGTCATATAAGAATTGCTATGAGTACACCGGTTAAGAAATATAAAAATGATATTAAGCCAGAACCTAAAATATTATGGGAGGAAGAAAACGAGACGGAGGATACACTTGCTAACGATTCAAAAGATGATACATTCTATTCTGATGTTGATGATACCATTAATTTTCCCTTTTGAATAAAAATAAAAAATTGGATACAGTATATGGACCGAACAAAGATATTCATGGTGAATGGAAATTTGGGGATAAACCATTAAAAGTTGATGATCAGAAAATAATTGTTGGTAATCAACATTGGGCACTTACGCCAGGACTATTTGAACTTCTCTTTTATAAAAACCTTAAAAATTATGATGCCTCAGAATTAGAAATATATAAAAAAAATTTGTTAAACTCCAATGCTCATAAAGTAAATTATAGACACAATGAACGAATCAAATCCAACAGAGGATATAAATATATACATATTATTAAACACTTGATGGAGGATACTTACAGTGGCAAAGGTCTGATGAGAGTACATCTAGATAAGCCCAACTATATATACTGGGATGATCCCAATGAATTTATAGAACGATTAAAGCTGTTGCTAGCATCACAACAAGCCGGAAACAATAATCATACAAATGAGATTGTTTCTATTATTGAAGAACTAAGAGAGGGAAATATAATATATTTATTATTAAAAGAAAAAAAATCGATGACAGTTGATAAGTTTGGTCATCATTATAATTTAAAGTATACCTCAGTCACACTAAAGGGAAATGTTTCGAGACTTCTGGGAATCAATATTGACGAAGATAACAATCTGGACATACAAAATAAGAGGATTAGAAACCTTGCACCCCCGGCGGGAGGATCAGACGCGGTCAACCAAGCATACGTACATTCGCAAAACAAGAACCTACAAGAGATATTAAAGAAGAATGTATCTCAAGAATGTTCTGATATAAGACAAGAAATATCATATTTGAAACACTCGCTGAACGAGTTTTATAACATTTTATCAAAAAATACATTTTCTCGCCCACTGTGAAATACAAGTCTAAATAAAATATGGAAAAACGAGAATTAGTGAATGAACTTCACACTCAAGCTCGAAGAAAATTCAAACGGCGTAGGGTCATTGTGAAGTGAATTGACGATCTTTGGCAAGCCGATTTAGTTGAAATGGGTAGTTATTCAACAGCCAACAGGGGATACAGGTTTATGCTTACAGTTATTGATACTTTTTCCAAATATGCATGGGCTGAAGCGCTTAAAACTAAAAATGCCTTGGAAATTTGTACAGCATTTGAAAAAATATTGAAAGCCGGACGAATTCTCAAGAATTTACAAACCGATGATGGGAAAGAATTTTTTAATAAAACATTTGAGGAACTCATGCATAAATATAGAATAAATCATTATTCCACATACAGTGTATTGAAAGCATCAATAGTTGAACGTTTCAATAGAACCCTAAAGGGAATGATGTTTAAAGAGTTTAGTTATAATGGAAATTATCATTGGATTAAACTCTATAAAGACTTGTTAGAGAAATATAATAGAACACCTCATAGAACTATAAAAATGGCACCAATACAGTTTAAGTCCTCAAATGAGAAGTCACTGCTTAAAACTGTTTATAATCATTTAAAAATCTTTGGAAAATCGCAGCTGCATGTATGTGATCATGTGCGCATCAGTAAATACAAACATCAGTTTGAAAAGGGTTACACGCCGAACTGGACAACTGAAATATTTAAAATAAAAACCATAAGAATAACAAACCCTGCAACATACCTGCTAGAAGATTTAGCAGGAAACCCAATACAAGTTTGTTTCTACAGAGAAGAACTTTTACCTACAACATATCCGAATATATATTTAGTTGAGAAAATTCTAAAAACAAAGGGCACCAAAGTTTTTGTAAAATGGTTAGGATTTTCAAACCAACATAATTCATGGGTAAATAAGAATTACGTATTGTGAAATTTCTTCTTTTTTAATTGGAAATAAAAAGTATAAAAATTCAAGTCCATATTGTTTTTTACTTACTACAAATTAGAATCTTGCAATGTCAAGAACATTTACTTTGATGGGGAGAAATTCAATTTTATGCTCGAATTATTCACCACCTATATCATTAGGTGATGTTGAATATGTGTGTGCTTTAATTGATTTCCAATCATATAACTCAATTTCTAATGTAGATGACGATAATAATTTATTTCATATCGGGGATGATATTATAAAAATACCAATAGGATCCTATGAATTACAAGATATAGCAGACTTTTTGGAATCAGAGTACAGAGCCATTCATATAAACAGATCTATTGACATTAAAGCTAATAATAATACATTACAAGTAGAAATTACATCATCTCATGATGCTATTTATTTCAAGAAGAAAACATATATATCTAAACTATTTGGTTTCACGGAAACAGTTTTAGATCCGGGAAAGAAGCATATCTCAACCCTTCCCGTAAATATTATGAAGGTGAATGCTATACAAATACAATGTAATATTGTAACGGGGTCATTAATGAATAATATGTTTGATGAAATTCGATATGAACTAAATGGTGTTGAGATTGATCGCACACGCTATCTTGGCATGGCAACAAAAATTAAAAATTTACTTTCCCTAAATGCATCAGAAAGTAATGTTATGAGTAACGCGAGATGGAATGTAGGTGCTGAGTTTACTACTAACTCTTTTAACTTTTGTGTACTATTAAATCGATTGCTTGGATTTGCGGAAGACTTCAACAAATTAATTTGTAAAAGCAAACATGATTTGATTCTCTTGCGGAGTGCTAATGACACAAATGTGTGTTATTCAACTGACTCAAAAGAAGATATTCGTCTAACAATCACAAACATTACGTGGAAAGTTCAACACATTCATTTGTCTGACTATACAAAAATTAGTTTCTTGGAAACTATTAAAGATGGAGAGATGTTACCTATAGCATTTCGAAGTTGGGATTGCTATTTTAATCCAACATTTGTTGGTGGAAGGAAACATACATACATGGAATGTCAAATTGTCGACAAATCATGAAAGACCACGATATGTCGCTTTAGTATTCGAAAAGGATAACAAGTTTCTTCATTGTGATCTTCAAAACATTAAAGTTCATTTGAATTCGGAGACTTATCCCTATGATGATTTAAATCTAAAATTCTCTGAAAATCGTCATGCAATGCTTTATGATATGATCAACAGACATATTATATAAGGGAACCACAACCAATTCTAACCTATTCTAGTTTTAAAGACAATTCAGTTGCTCTTATTGACATAAGCAGTGAAAATGAAACAGTAAAAAATGGTCCAATTGATTTAAAGATCAAATTTGAAACAAATGCACAAATTCCACACAATACTTCATCGTATTGTCTTATTATTCATGATCGTATGGTGGAGTACATACCATTGATAGGCAATGTGGGAAAAGTTGTATAAGCCCACCCTCCCATCCAGGAAATAAAACACTTTGCATACATATTTTCTAGTTTTAAGCATACAAAAATAAAAATGTATTGTTCTTTATTTTAATGTAATAAAGTAAATCAAAAAAAAGAAAAAAAAAATACAAACGTATGTTTTAATTTAGCATATTAAAAGTGGATTGTTCTTCTATTGGTGAAGGTAATTCTATGTTAGGTATAGCATTAATATTTAAATTCAAATCTAATAGGGGTATATGCGCTAAGTCTAATGAGTTTGAAGTGCAAACATTTGGTAATATATTTTCCACATTCATTGGAGATGTGTTCTCATTGTTACTACCAAAGTCTAAAACCTCATCTATTGTAGCTAAGTTTGAATTTTGAAATTCATTGAGGTCAAAATCTACATCCATTGGGATTGTTGAATGTAAATTGCTTAGATCTGAAAAGTCCTCGTTAATCCTGTAGTGTCCCCAAGCATAAGTATGTATACCATCTTCCCTTATAAACCGTTTGTCATCTTGAAAACTGAGACAAACTTTGGTTATCCTATCTGTACATAAATCATGGTTCCTTGATCTAAATGTGTGCATGCTATTAAAATAATTTGTTTATATATATTTCTTCAACACACATTTTTTGACACCCTTAGATTTTTTTACTTCTTCGCTATCGCTCACTTTAATAGCGTACATTTTTGGTCGAAGACCGACAAACTCAATCATAGTTTTACCTTCGTTCTCATCTTTCATCATGCCTATAACCTTTTTATTAAGAAGCGGTAGTTTATAAACGTTAGATGGGGGAAAATCAGATGTATCGAATCTTGCCTTTATGTCGTCTAGTTTTAGTTCTCGATAAAGGTCCCGACCAAAAAATGTTAGTATAAACGAATTGGTATCCATGTAGTTCAGTATGAAATCATTTCCAAACTTTACTTTTAAAAAGTCGTATAGGAAATCATACTTCACCCATTTGGATATCTCTAAAACACAGAATCCTAAATAAATGGGTTTATCATATTTTACTCTAACCTTATTCATTTCAATTGCCACCATATCTTCCGAAAATTGTGATATACTATGGAAATTTGGTTTTGAAATAAAGTCTCTAGCACCCAATCGTTTTCCATGTGACTCCCAATGAGTTCTAATCTGAACAATTTTTCTTTTGTCAACATTTTCCATTGCTTTTCCGTAAACAGAATTATTGAATAATTTGTATAAATCTTTTTCGAAAGCATTTGTAGCTTTGGCTCGAAGATTATTATTTTTCATAAAATATTTTTCCAGCCAATTAGATTAGTGAATGATAAACATCATTAACTTTTTTAAGTGTTAAGTTATGTTTCAAACACTGCTTTAAAACTCTACAATGAATAGTGTAAGACTTCTTGTCTGAAAAGTCTGCAATTAGTTTTTGGTCTTGGATTCCCCAATACATTTGTTTTCTGGGCAAAAGGGTAAATCATTATGTATATCATGAAGATTGGCTGGATATTCGATTTCTACATAGAAAATGAAACCAGTTGGAGAATCATCCGGAATTGATAATATTTTATTAATGTCATTAAACTTTTCCAGTTCTTCCTCTTCTACCCATTTAAAATCCTTTATTGGGAGATATTGTGTCATAGCCATTCCATATAAATTATTAACATCTAAGTAGTAAATATTAACGTCAGGTTTACTCTGATCGTAATTTGACATACTAGGGTTATTGGCGACAGAGTGTCTAGTTGAACATTGAGTTAAGGAGCTGTTATATATTGGCATGGATCAAGTTTATGAACTCGTATGCATAGATCACGGAAATTTTCGAATATGTCGGCCAAAAGCAAAACATCTGTTTTTAGATACAATTCTAAATAATCTTTAAGAGTCTGACAATTAAAGTGGTTCCAAACACGTAATGCATGTTCATAGTCCTCTAATGAACACTCACTATCTGTCAACTTATTATGAAATTCTTCTCTGGAGATAGGAAAGATAAATAGGAAAACTCTATAATGATATTCGATGATGTGGCTTCTGATAAACAAAATAATATTAAAATCTACTTCAGTGTGGGTCGTCATAAGAATGTCGATTCATTTTATTTATGTCAAACATATACTCGGATTCCAAAACATTTATTGCGTGATAATGCAAATATGATTATATTGTTCAAGCAAGATAATTTAAATTTAAAACATATATACAATGATCACGTTGGAAGTGATATGAGTTTTGAGAAATTCAAAGAAATATGCCATGAATGTTGGAAGGACAAATATGGATTTCTAACAATCAGCAAAGATGATGATATTAACTCTGGAAGATATAGAAAGGGGTTTCATATATTTATACAACCATAGATATATTTAAGTCACTTATTTTGTAACTACTTCTATTAGTACAATCACAACCATGGAAGAAGAAATGTTGAAACGTCTTGTAAGATCCAGAAATGCATTGAAAAGAAAATTGCAAAGCATTAAAAGGGTGGAGGAAGATAAAACAAACGAATTGAAAAATACTTTGAAACCCATAACAGAGCCAATTCATAAACTATTAAAATTATCGAATGAAAATGCCTCCAATTTCCTAATACCTAGGAAGGTGATACTGAGTCATATAAGAATTGCTATGAGTACACCGGTTAAGAAATATAAAAATGATATTAAGCCAGAACCTAAAATATTATGGGAGGAAGAAAACGAGACGGAGGATACACTTGCTAACGATTCAAAAGATGATACATTCTATTCTGATGTTGATGATACCATTAATCTTTCCCTTTGAATAAAAATAAAAAATTGGATACAGTATATGGACCGAACAAAGATATTCATGGTGAATGGAAATTTGGGGATAAACCATTAAAAGTTGATGATCAGAAAATAATTGTTGGTAATCAACATTGGGCACTTACGCCAGGACTATTTGAACTTCTCTTTTATAAAAACCTTAAAAATTATGATGCCTCAGAATTAGAAATATATAAAAAAAAATTGTTAAACTCCAATGCTCATAAAGTAAATTATAGACACAATGAACGAATCAAATCCAACAGAGGATATAAATATATACATATTATTAAACACTTGATGGAGGATACTTACAGTGGCAAAGGTCTGATGAGAGTACATCTAGATAAGCCCAACTATATATACTGGGATGATCCCAATGAATTTATAGAACGATTAAAGCTGTTGCTAGCATCACAACAAGCCGGAAACAATAATCATACAAATGAGATTGTTTCTATTATTGAAGAACTAAGAGAGGGAAATATAATATATTTATTATTAAAAGAAAAAAAATCGATGACAGTTGATAAGTTTGGTCATCATTATAATTTAAAGTATACCTCAGTCACACTAAAGGGAAATGTTTCGAGACTTCTGGGAATCAATATTGACGAAGATAACAATCTGGACATACAAAATAAGAGGATTAGAAACCTTGCACCCCCGGCGGGAGGATCAGACGCGGTCAACCAAGCATACGTACATTCGCAAAACAAGAACCTACAAGAGATATTAAAGAAGAATGTATCTCAAGAATGTTCTGATATAAGACAAGAAATATCATATTTGAAACACTCGCTGAACGAGTTTTATAACATTTTATCAAAAAATACATTTTCTCGCCCACTGTGAAATACAAGTCTAAATAAAATATGGAAAAACGAGAATTAGTGAATGAACTTCACACTCAAGCTCGAAGAAAATTCAAACGGCGTAGGGTCATTGTGAAGTGAATTGACGATCTTTGGCAAGCCGATTTAGTTGAAATGGGTAGTTATTCAACAGCCAACAGGGGATACAGGTTTATGCTTACAGTTATTGATACTTTTTCCAAATATGCATGGGCTGAAGCGCTTAAAACTAAAAATGCCTTGGAAATTTGTACAGCATTTGAAAAAATATTGAAAGCCGGACGAATTCTCAAGAATTTACAAACCGATGATGGGAAAGAATTTTTTAATAAAACATTTGAGGAACTCATGCATAAATATAGAATAAATCATTATTCCACATACAGTGTATTGAAAGCATCAATAGTTGAACGTTTCAATAGAACCCTAAAGGGAATGATGTTTAAAGAGTTTAGTTATAATGGAAATTATCATTGGATTAAACTCTATAAAGACTTGTTAGAGAAATATAATAGAACACCTCATAGAACTATAAAAATGGCACCAATACAGTTTAAGTCCTCAAATGAGAAGTCACTGCTTAAAACTGTTTATAATCATTTAAAAATCTTTGGAAAATCGCAGCTGCATGTAGGTGATCATGTGCGCATCAGTAAATACAAACATCAGTTTGAAAAGGGTTACACGCCGAACTGGACAACTGAAATATTTAAAATAAAAACCATAAGAATAACAAACCCTGCAACATACCTGCTAGAAGATTTAGCAGGAAACCCAATACAAGTTTGTTTCTACAGAGAAGAACTTTTACCTACAACATATCCGAATATATATTTAGTTGAGAAAATTCTAAAAACAAAGGGCACCAAAGTTTTTGTAAAATGGTTAGGATTTTCAAACCAACATAATTCATGGGTAAATAAGAATTACGTATTGTGAAATTTCTTCTTTTTTTAATTGGAAATAAAAAGTATAAAAATTCAAGTCCATATTGTTTTTTACTTACTACAAATTAGAATCTTGCAATGTCAAGAACATTTACTTTGATGGGGAGAAATTCAATTTTATGCTCGAATTATTCACCACCTATATCATTAGGTGATGTTGAATATGTGTGTGCTTTAATTGATTTCCAATCATATAACTCAATTTCTAATGTAGATGACGATAATAATTTATTTCATATCGGGGATGATATTATAAAAATACCAATAGGATCCTATGAATTACAAGATATAGCAGACTTTTTGGAATCAGAGTACAGAGCCATTCATATAAACAGATCTATTGACATTAAAGCTAATAATAATACATTACAAGTAGAAATTACATCATCTCATGATGCTATTTATTTCAAGAAGAAAACATATATATCTAAACTATTTGGTTTCACGGAAACAGTTTTAGATCCGGGAAAGAAGCATATCTCAACCCTTCCCGTAAATATTATGAAGGTGAATGCTATACAAATACAATGTAATATTGTAACGGGGTCATTAATGAATAATATGTTTGATGAAATTCGATATGAACTAAATGGTGTTGAGATTGATCGCACACGCTATCTTGGCATGGCAACAAAAATTAAAAATTTACTTTCCCTAAATGCATCAGAAAGTAATGTTATGAGTAACGCGAGATGGAATGTAGGTGCTGAGTTTACTACTAACTCTTTTAACTTTTGTGTACTATTAAATCGATTGCTTGGATTTGCGGAAGACTTCAACAAAGTAATTTGTAAAAGCAAACATGATTTGATTCTCTTGCGGAGTGCTAATGACACAAATGTGTGTTATTCAACTGACTCAAAAGAAGATATTCGTCTAACAATCACAAACATTACGTGGAAAGTTCAACACATTCATTTGTCTGACTATACAAAAATTAGTTTCTTGGAAACTATTAAAGATGGAGAGATGTTACCTATAGCATTTCGAAGTTGGGATTGCTATTTTAATCCAACATTTGTTGGTGGAAGGAAACATACATACATGGAATGTCAAATTGTCGACAAATCATGAAAGACCACGATATGTCGCTTTAGTATTCGAAAAGGATAACAAGTTTCTTCATTGTGATCTTCAAAACATTAAAGTTCATTTGAATTCGGAGACTTATCCCTATGATGATTTAAATCTAAAATTCTCTGAAAATCGTCATGCAATGCTTTATGATATGATCAACAGACATATTATATAAGGGAACCACAACCAATTCTAACCTATTCTAGTTTTAAAGACAATTCAGTTGCTCTTATTGACATAAGCAGTGAAAATGAAACAGTAAAAAATGGTCCAATTGATTTAAAGATCAAATTTGAAACAAATGCACAAATTCCACACAATACTTCATCGTATTGTCTTATTATTCATGATCGTATGGTGGAGTACATACCATTGATAGGCAATGTGGGAAAAGTTGTATAAGCCCACCCTCCCATCCAGGAAATAAAACACTTTGCATACATATTTTCTAGTTTTAAGCATACAAAAATAAAAATGTATTGTTCTTTATTTTAATGTAATAAAGTAAATCAAAAAAAGAAAAAAAAAATACAAACGTATGTTTTAATTTAGCATATTAAAAGTGGATTGTTCTTCTATTGGTGAAGGTAATTCTATGTTAGGTATAGCATTAATATTTAAATTCAAATCTAATAGGGGTATATGCGCTAAGTCTAATGAGTTTGAAGTGCAAACATTTGGTAATATATTTTCCACATTCATTGGAGATGTGTTCTCATTGTTACTACCAAAGTCTAAAACCTCATCTATTGTAGCTAAGTTTGAATTTTGAAATTCATTGAGGTCAAAATCTACATCCATTGGGATTGTTGAATGTAAATTGCTTAGATCTGAAAAGTCCTCGTTAATCCTGTGGTGTCCCCAAGCATAAGTATGTATACCATCTTCCCTTATAAACCGTTTGTCATCTTGAAAACTGAGACAAACTTTGGTTATCCTATCTGTACATAAATCATGGTTCCTTGATCTAAATGTGTGCATGCTATTAAAATAATTTTGTTTATATATATTTCTTCAACACACATTTTTTGACACCCTTAGATTTTTTTACTTCTTCGCTATCGCTCACTTTAATAGCGTACATTTTTGGTCGAAGACCGACAAACTCAATCATAGTTTTACCTTCGTTCTCATCTTTCATCATGCCTATAACCTTTTTATTAAGAAGCGGTAGTTTATAAACGTTAGATGGGGGAAAATCAGATGTATCGAATCTTGCCTTTATGTCGTCTAGTTTTAGTTCTCGATAAAGGTCCCGACCAAAAAATGTTAGTATAAACGAATTGGTATCCATGTAGTTCAGTATGAAATCATTTCCAAACTTTACTTTTAAAAAGTCGTATAGGAAATCATATTTCACCCATTTGGATATCTCTAAAACACAGAATCCTAAATAAATGGGTTTATCATACTTTACTCTAACCTTATTCATTTCAATTGCCACCATATCTTCCGAAAATTGTGATATACTATGGAAATTTGGTTTTGAAATAAAGTCTCTAGCACCCAATCGTTTTCCATGTGACTCCCAATGAGTTCTAATCTGAACAATTTTTCTTTTGTCAACATTTTCCATTGCTTTTCCGTAAACAGAATTATTGAATAATTTGTATAAATCTTTTTCGAAAGCATTTGGAAGATAAGATAAATAGGCATTGCCAATAAAATCATTCATTAGTTGTGAAATGAGGTTAGTTGAACAACAAGCTAAACTTCCAGTTGGAAACGTGGATTTCATACAAAAGAAGGCCCCTGGACATAGCATTTTATTACCGAATAGTATACGATGTCTAATAGTTAGCCCTTCGAATTGTGGAAAAAACTAATGTAATGATAAGTTTGATCGAAAGCCCAAATGGACTAAAATTCGAAATTGTTTATATTTATTCCAAATCTCTGTATCAACCGAAATATGAATGTCTCAAGAAACTTATTTCCTCTATCAAGGGTTTGCGATTGTTTACATTCAGTAATAATGAGGATGTCGTGCAACCAGAAGAAGTAAGACAAAACTCTATAATGATATTCGATGATGTGGCTTCTGATAAACAAAATAATATTAAAATCTACTTCAGTGTGGGTCGTCATAAGAATGTCGATTCATTTTATTTATGTCAAACATATACGCGGATTCCAAAACATTTATTGCGTGATAATGCAAATATGATTATATTGTTCAAGCAAGATAATTTAAATTTAAAACATATATACAATGATCACGTTGGAAGTGATATGAGTTTTGAGAAATTCAAAGAAATATGCCATGAATGTTGGAAGGACAAATATGGATTTCTAACAATCAGCAAAGATGATGATATTAACTCTGGAAGATATAGAAAGGGGTTTCATATATTTATACAACCATAGATATATTTAAGTCACTTCTTTTGTAACTACTTCTATTAGTACAATCACAACCATGGAAGAAGAAATGTTGAAACGTCTTGTAAGATCCAGAAATGCATTGAAAAGAAAATTGCAAAGCATTAAAAGGGTGGAGGAAGATAAAACAAACGAATTGAAAAATACTTTGAAACCCATATCAGAGCCAATTCATAAACTATTAAAATTATCGAATGAAAATGCCTCCAATTTCCTAATACCTAGGAAGGTGATACTGAGTCATATAAGAGTTCTTTTGCTATGAGTACACCGGTTAAGAAATATAAAAATGATATTAAGCCAGAACCTAAAATATTATGGGAGGAAGAAAACGAGACGGAGGATACACTTGCTAACGATTCAAAAGATGATACATTCTATTGTGATGTTGATGATACCATTAATCTTTCCCTTTTGAATAAAAATAAAAAATTGGATACAGTATATGGACCGAACAAAGATATTCATGGTGAATGGAAATTTGGGGATAAACCATTAAAAGTTGATGATCAGAAAATAATTGTTGGTAATCAACATTGGGCATTTACACCAGGACTATTTGAACTTCTCTTTTATAAAAACCTTAAAAATTATGATGCCTCAGAATTAGAAATATATAAAAAAATTTGTTAAACTCCAATGCTCATAAAGTAAATTATAGACACAATGAACGAATCAAATCCAACAGAGGATATAAATATATACATATTATTAAACACTTGATGGAGGATACTTACAGTGGCAAAGGTCTGATGAGAGTACATCTAGATAAGCCCAACTATATATACTGGGATGATCCCAATGAATTTATAGAACGATTAAAGCTGTTGCTAGCATCACAACAAGCCGGAAACAATAATCATACAAATGAGATTGTTTCTATTATTGAAGAACTAAGAGAGGGAAATATAATATATTTATTATTAAAAGAAAAAAAATCGATGACAGTTGATAAGTTTGGTCATCATTATAATTTAAAGTATACCTCAGTCACACTAAAGGGAAATGTTTCGAGACTTCTGGGAATCAATATTGACGAAGATAACAATCTGGACATACAAAATAAGAGGATTAGAAACCTTGCACCCCCGGCGGGAGGATCAGACGCGGTCAACCAAGCATACGTACATTCGCAAAACAAGAACCTACAAGAGATATTAAAGAAGAATGTATCTCAAGAATGTTCTGATATAAGACAAGAAATATCATATTTGAAACACTCGCTGAACGAGTTTTATAACATTTTATCAAAAAATACATTTTCTCGCCCACTGTGAAATACAAGTCTAAATAAAATATGGAAAAACGAGAATTAGTGAATGAACTTCACACTCAAGCTCGAAGAAAATTCAAACGGCGTAGGGTCATTGTGAAGTGAATTGACGATCTTTGGCAAGCCGATTTAGTTGAAATGGGTAGTTATTCAACAGCCAACAGGGGATACAGGTTTATGCTTACAGTTATTGATACTTTTTCCAAATATGCATGGGCTGAAGCGCTTAAAACTAAAAATGCCTTGGAAATTTGTACAGCATTTGAAAAAATATTGAAAGCCGGACGAATTCTCAAGAATTTACAAACCGATGATGGGAAAGAATTTTTTAATAAAACATTTGAGGAACTCATGCATAAATATAGAATAAATCATTATTCCACATACAGTGTATTGAAAGCATCAATAGTTGAACGTTTCAATAGAACCCTAAAGGGAATGATGTTTAAAGAGTTTAGTTATAATGGAAATTATCATTGGATTAAACTCTATAAAGACTTGTTAGAGAAATATAATAGAACACCTCATAGAACTATAAAAATGGCACCAATACAGTTTAAGTCCTCAAATGAGAAGTCACTGCTTAAAACTGTTTATAATCATTTAAAAATCTTTGGAAAATCACAGCTGCATGTAGGTGATCATGTGCGCATCAGTAAATACAAACATCAGTTTAAAAAGGGTTACACGCCGAACTGGACAACTGAAATATTTAAAATAAAAACCATAAGAATAACAAACCCTGCAACATACCTGCTAGAAGATTTAGCAGGAAACCCAATACAAGGTTGTTTCTACAGAGAAGAACTTTTACCTACAACATATCCGAATATATATTTAGTTGAGAAATTCTAAAAACAAAGGGCACCAAAGTTTTTGTAAAATGGTTAGGATTTTCAAACCAACATAATTCATGGGTAAATAAGAATTACGTATTGTGAAATTTCTTCTTTTTTTAATTGGAAATAAAAAGTATAAAAATTCAAGTCCATATTGTTTTTTACTTACTACAAATTAGAATCTTGCAATGTCAAGAACATTTACTTTGATGGGGAGAAATTCAATTTTATGCTCGAATTATTCACCACCTATATCATTAGGTGATGTTGAATATGTGTGTGCTTTAATTGATTTCCAATCATATAACTCAATTTCTAATGTAGATGACGATAATAATTTATTTCATATCGGGGATGATATTATAAAAATACCAATAGGATCCTATGAATTACAAGATATAGCAGACTTTTTGGAATCAGAGTACAGAGCCATTCATATAAACAGATCTATTGACATTAAAGCTAATATAATACATTACAAGTAGAAATTACATCATCTCATGATGCTATTTATTTCAAGAAGAAAACATATATATCTAAACTATTTGGTTTCACGGAAACAGTTTTAGATCCGGGAAAGAAGCATATCTCAACCCTTCCCGTAAATATTATGAAGGTGAATGCTATACAAATACAATGTAATATTGTAACGGGGTCATTAATGAATAATATGTTTGATGAAATTCGATATGAGCTAAATGGTGTTGAGATTGATCGCACACGCTATCTTGGCATGGCAACAAAAATTAAAAATTTACTTTCCCTAAATGCATCAGAAAGTAATGTTATGAGTAACGCGAGATGGAATGTAGGTGCTGAGTTTACTACTAACTCTTTTAACTTTTGTGTACTATTAAATCGATTGCTTGGATTTGCGGAAGACTTCAACAAAGTAATTTGTAAAAGCAAACATGATTTGATTCTCTTGCGGAGTGCTAATGACACAAATGTGTGTTATTCAACTGACTCAAAAGAAGATATTCGTCTAACAATCACAAACATTACGTGGAAAGTTCAACACATTCATTTGTCTGACTATACAAAAATTAGTTTCTTGGAATCTATTAAAGATGGAGAGATGTTACCTATAGCATTTCGAAGTTGGGATTGCTATTTTAATCCAACATTTGTTGGTGGAAGGAAACATACATACATGGAATGTCAAATTGTCGACAAATCATGAAAGACCACGATATGTCGCTTTAGTATTCGAAAAGGATAACAAGTTTCTTCATTGTGATCTTCAAAACATTAAAGTTCATTTGAATTCGGAGACTTATCCCTATGATGATTTAAATCTAAAATTCTCTGAAAATCGTCATGCAATGCTTTATGATATGATCAACAGACATATTATATAAGGGAACCACAACCAATTCTAACCTATTCTAGTTTTAAAGACAATTCAGTTGCTCTTATTGACATAAGTAGTGAAAATGAAACAGTAAAAAATGGTCCAATTGATTTAAAGATCAAATTTGAAACAAATGCACAAATTCCACACAATACTTCATCGTATTGTCTTATTATTCATGATCGTATGGTGGAGTACATACCATTGATAGGCAATGTGGGAAAAGTTGTGTAAGCCCACCCTCCCATCCAGGAAATAAAACACTTTGCATACATATTTTCTAGTTTTAAGCATACAAAAATAAAAATGTATTGTTCTTTATTTTAATGTAATAAAGTAAATCAAAAAAAAGAAAAAAAAATACAAACGTATGTTTTAATTTAGCATATTAAAAGTGGATTGTTCTTCTATTGGTGAAGGTAATTCTATGTTAGGTATAGCATTAATATTTAAATTCAAATCTAATAGGGGTATATGCGCTAAGTCTAATGAGTTTGAAGTGCAAACATTTGGTAATATATTTTCCACATTCATTGGAGATGTGTTCTCATTGTTACTACCAAAGTCTAAAACCTCATCTATTGTAGCTAAGTTTGAATTTTGAAATTCATTGAGGTCAAAATCTACATCCATTGGGATTGTTGAATGTAAATTGCTTAGATCTGAAAAGTCCTCGTTAATCCTGTAGTGTCCCCAAGCATAAGTATGTATACCATCTTCCCTTATAAACCGTTTGTCATCTTGAAAACTGAGACAAACTTTGGTTATCCTATCTGTACATAAATCATGGTTCCTTGATCTAAATGTGTGCATGCTATTAAAATAATTTTGTTTATATATATTTCTTCAACACACATTTTTTGACACCCTTAGATTTTTTTACTTCTTCGCTATCGCTCACTTTAATAGCGTACATTTTTGGTCGAAGACCGACAAACTCAATCATAGTTTTACCTTCGTTCTCATCTTTCATCATGCCTATAACCTTTTTATTAAGAAGCGGTAGTTTATAAACGTTAGATGGGGGAAAATCAGATGTATCGAATCTTGCCTTTATGTCGTCTAGTTTTAGTTCTCGATAAAGGTCCCGACCAAAAAATGTTAGTATAAACGAATTGGTATCCATGTAGTTCAGTATGAAATCATTTCCAAACTTTACTTTTAAAAAGTCGTATAGGAAATCATACTTCACCCATTTGGATATCTCTAAAACACAGAATCCTAAATAAATGGGTTTATCATACTTTACTCTAACCTTATTCATTTCAATTGCCACCATATCTTCCGAAAATTGTGATATACTATGGAAATTTGGTTTTGAAATAAAGTCTCTAGCACCCAATCGTTTTCCATGTGACTCCCAATGAGTTCTAATCTGAACAATTTTTCTTTTGTCAACATTTTCCATTGCTTTTCCGTAAACAGAATTATTGAATAATTTGTATAAATCTTTTTCGAAAGCATTTGTAGCTTTGGCTCGAAGATTATTATTTTTCATAAAATATTTTTCCAGCCAATTAGATTAGTGAATGATAAACATCATTAACTTTTTTAAGTGTTAAGTTATGTTTCAAACACTGCTTTAAAACTCTACAATGAATAGTGTAAGACTTCTTGTCTGAAAAGTCTGCAATTAGTTTTTTGGTCTTGGATTCCCCAATACATTTGTTTTCTGGGCAAAAGGGTAAATCATTATGTATATCATGAAGATTGGCTGGATATTCGATTTCTACATCGAAAATGAAACCAGTTGGAGAATCATCCGGAATTGATAATATTTTATTAATGTCATTAAACTTTTCCAGTTCTTCCTCTTCTACCCATTTAAAATCCTTTATTGGGAGATATTGTGTCATAGCCATTCCATATAAATTATTAACATCTAAGTAGTAAATATTAACGTCAGGTTTACTCTGATCGTAATTTGACATACTAGGGTTATTGGCGACAGAGTGTCTAGTTGAACATTGAGTTAAGGAGCTGTTATATATTGGCATGGAAGCGAAGGAGCTGTTATATATTGGCATGGATCAAGTTTATGAACTCGTATGCATAGATCACGGAAATTTTCGAATATGTCGGCCAAAAGCAAAACATCTGTTTTTAGATACAATTCTAAATAATCTTTAAGAGTCTGACAATTAAAGTGGTTCCAAACACGTAATGCATGTTCATAGTCCTCTAATGAACACTCACTATCTGTCAACTTATTATGAAATTCTTCTCTGGAGGGCAATTGATTTTCTAATAATTTGTTGAAAGAAGATATATATTTATACGGAAAACACCCTTTCTAGTCATAAGGTTGAAGTCGGCATCATTTGGAAATTGTGTTCTCACTGCCTTAAAGTCAGAGGGCGGAAGATTTTTCGCTAAACTATCCAAACTTGCTGACATAAACCTAAAACTGTCTAGGAATCTTAATTCTAGGTTAGGTACATTTTTCTCTCTTTTTTAGAATTAATGGAATTGTCATCTAAATTGCTTGTGTACCCTTTCGTTTTAATAAAATATGACATGGACACGTATTTTTCTTTATTAAGAGGAATAACGCTGATATCACCTCCAAATCAGACTAACTCTTTGATAAAAAGATGACAGTCGTATCATGAGAAATTATGAAAAAGAATTGGGACAAATCGGGCAACACGATATTCTAAATTGCAACGATTATGTGCAGCACCTCGATATTTACCTGTTAAATGGCAATGGTCTTTAACTCTATCATTTCCTAACTCTTTTTCACATATGTGACATAGTCTACTGCTATTAAAGTCCTCTAATTCTAAGGGTATCTTTAATAAGATTTTCTAAGAAGTCATTGGCTGCATTGGGACCACTAAAAGATTCGAACTTATTTAAATTATTATCAAAACTACAATGTATACTATAACTAAATGCACATGGTATATGTTTTTTTTTACCGTTACCGCTTTTTTCCCATTAATGGTACCCCAACTAACGTCCTCCAAAATGCTTTCAGCATCAGCATATACAACAAAGGGCACTCTCTCCTTTTTATAAAAATTTTTAAATTTCAATGTGTTGTTGTCCTTTTCGGGTAAAATAGTCACAACACCTCCGCATTCCTTCTTGTGTCCTTTATGGATTTTATGTGTGGTAAAATGTTGTATGCATCCATCACAAATATGAGATGCATTCATATGTTTTGTTAGCTGGTTTCTCAATAACCTTAAATGAAAAATATTAAATAAGTTAACCAAAACATTTTTTGTATTATCGTGCTTTTATATTACCGTGACATATCTAAAATATGTATGTAATGAAATTGTTCTCCATTATGTAATAACAACAAGTTGATATGATGATGCTTATTCTTTTTGGTAAGGTAGTAAGGACCAACAACTTCCCCATTTTCGTAGCCAAATCCGTTAACACTGATGTTATTATTATTTTCTTCGAAAATTGTTATGCTTTTAATTGGCAACGGGAAAGTCAATCCTCTAAAATCCACAACTATCCCTGTTTGGATATACAAGACTTCCTATCTTATATCAATGTTGTAGGATGACGTATAGATTCGGTTTCCATTTGCTGATTCACCGATTGCGGACACCACACACAATTTAAAACAGAATTCATCATTATTTCTAATGTTCAAACAGGCCTTTTTTTTTTTGCTAATGAAAATGGTGTTTCAATATACTGGGAACCGCGAGTCAAACTGGCTTTATTAATGTTAACATCAATTTTAAGAATTTTCTGTAAAGCCCAGCCAGAATCTCGCTCCTAAAATTCTGATATATTGTTGAGAATATGGTCAGCATGGTTAAGGAAGATTTCATTTACATCATCCGCCAAAGTTAGCAAGGTCATCTTCGACATATGAGTAAACACTTTAATGCTTACAGCAGCATCCTTTGATGTTGATGGACCATATTGTTCATTTGTAGGCTTAACGTATTCTACTTGAATCTGAATATTGAACTTAATTGTTGTCTTTTTAAGCAAATTGGTTTTTATTAGCGGTCTTTCGCATCTATCAAAAGTTCGTTTGGCAGCAAAATGTTTTTAGAGTTTTCATACTCGTATGTAATAATATTATTATTGTATGAACTTTTAACGATTTTTATGTTGTCCTCTAGCAATTGACGAACAACGCGTCGATGTCCTTCGCTACGTGAATGTATAGCGATGTTTTGAACCGCTACATCACACTCCTTGCAGTAACTGCTCTCAATTTTATTTTTATTGTTGATTTGCTGAATTATAGCGTTGGGTAAAGATGTTGCCTGATTACTGAAATCAGGTGACGTAAAATAACTTGTTCTAGACATATGATCACCAGGAACATAACCATGATTTTTTGGTGAAATTTTAGCTGGTATGGGTTTTTAAAATATAATTTGCAAACATTACAATGGTTTTTTGCGTGTCTCACATATTCACGTTGTATATAAAAAACCAATCCGCAAATATCACATGTATGTGGTGCCATTTTTATATAATAAATTTGTCTTAAAAAAAAGTCTATAGAACTAAATATATTTTTTCTTTCCTAGTTTTCAAAACTTTTCTCTAATCGTAAACTTCAAAGAAAAAACTTATGACTAATTAAACAAGTTTGTCCCCAATTCTATTCCCACTTTTTAATCTGAAAAATAATTATTCATACAACTACAAAGCATGCCTTCAACTTCTAGGCTGACAAACATGTCAATAATCAATACAAATATATAAACAATGTTTCTGTTACAATTTACTTTCGTCACAAGCATGTATGTTGTCGGACTTACATCTGGACAGATCGACACACAATTCTAATATAATTTGTACTGATAAGAGCATAATTGTCTAATGAAGAAGAGTGGTCTGTGGAACAGGGAGATTGTTTCAATGCTACGGAAGAGGGTACGGTATAGAGCAATGGGAAGATAGAAAAGTATGTGAAAGAGGGGGGATAGTGGAGAACGATTCTGAATAGGGAGTTAGAGGACGGTGCAAAGAAGGGGGGAGAAGGGGGATAGTGGGATGCGGCACTGATTAGAAAGAAGGGGGGTAGTGGAAGACGGTGCTGAATAGGGAGAAGGGGTGGGAGCAAGACAAGAGAGACCATTACAGACCAAAACGAATAAGTTTTTTTCTTCACACTTACCAACAATTGACGGCGCGTGTAAGCAATAAAGTCTGGATGGACACACAAACATATGCCTAGACATACAGAAGCGGGTCAATAAACTGGACCAATTCGGCTTAAAAAATAGGCCAATCCCGACTAAAAACTAGCCTAATCTCAACTCTAACAAAGCCAACCCTTACATTCTCCAACAATTGCCGACACGTGAAGCAAATAAAATCTAGATGGACTCACAAACATATGCTTAGACATACAGAAGCGGGTCAATAAACTGGGAGAACCCAGTCTTTATCAAGGACAAACCTCTAAAAGGTCAGAAAGGTGGCAAAGGTAATTAATTTTATGGACTCTCCCTCATCGTAAATACCCTACTCATATAGCCCCCATATAACGGTATCCCCCGATATTCTGTATTTTGATTAATTTAGCGACATTATTTAGCGAAATCGGTCCAAATTTGGTATTTGAAGTTCGTAATAGATACTGCAGCATGAAACAGAAAATGGGCCATGTAGGTCCACGTCTTCATATAGCCCCCATATACCGTACCCCCCATTATTCGGTATTTTGATGATTTTAGCGACATTATTTACCGGGATTGTTTCAAATTTGGTATTTGAAGTTCGCAATGGATACTATATCCTAAGTCAAAAAATGGGCCATGTAGGCCCACGTCTTCATATAGCCCCCATATGCCGTACCCCCCGATATTCGGTATTTTGATGATTTTAGCGACATTATTTACCGGGATTGTTTCAAATTTGGCATGTGAAGTTCGTAATGGATACTTCAGCCAATGCCAGAAAATTGTCTGCGCAGGTCCACGTCTTCGTGTAGCCCCATATAACTGTACCCCCCGATATTCGGTATTTTGATGATTTTAGCTACATTATAAACTGATTTTTCTTCAAGTTTCGCATTTAAATATTGTAATAACTTATGACAAAAGTTGCCTATGCAGGCCCACGTCGTCGTATAAGAATTCGGTATTCTTAAGATTTTAACAGAATTTTAAACGGATTTTATTTTGTCGAAATTGCCAAACTTGTACCAAATGGTGGAGGGTATTAATAGTTCGGCCCGGCCGAACTTACAGCTTTTTTCCTTGTTATTATTATTATTGTTATATTCTTTTATGCATTAGATGTGGCAAAATGTTTTGTTTTTTAGTGATCCATTATTTGAACGTATTACCGAATGTTGTAATACATCTAGTTAAAACTATTTTATATTTTTTCGTTGTAATTCATTTTTGTTCATATATAGTTCTTTTTTGTTTTATTTTTTTTTATCTATTTCATTTTCTTTAATTTGTTATTTTCATTAACTTATTTTTATTTTTTATACCCCCCACTTTACTATGGAGGATATATTAACTTTGTCATTCCGTTTGTAACTCCTCGAAATAGTCATGTCAGACAAAACAAAGTATATATATATTCTTGATCAGCAATTAGCAATGTCCGTCTGTCTGCCTGTCTATCCGCCTGTCGTTGTAATCACGCTATCTTTCGAACGAATTGAGATAGGAGGCTAAAATGCTTGTTTTGCCAGTAGGCAGGTTAAGTTCGTAAATGGGCCATGTAGGTCCACGTTTTCATATAGCCCCCATATAACGGTACCTCCAGATATTCGGTATTTTGATGATTTTTGCGACATTATTCACCGCAATTGCTTAAAATTTTGTATTTGAAGTTCGTAATGGGTACTACAGCCTGTGACAGAAAATTGTCTGTGCAGTTCCACGTCTTCATATATCCCCCTTATGACGGTACATCCCAATATTTGTAATTATTCAACGGAGTAGTTTCAAATTACGTAGTTAGAGTTCGTAATAGAAACTACAGTCTGTGACAGAAATTTGTGTAGGTCTTCGTATGGCCCCCATATATCAGTACCTCCCTATATTCGGTATTTAGTTACAATACTCACCGAAATTGTTTGAGATGTCGTATTAGAAGTTCGTAATGTATACTACAGCCATATTGTTCATTTGTAGGCTTAATGTATTCTACTTGAATCTGAATATTGAACTTAATTGTTGTCTTTTTAAGCAAATTGGTTTTTATTAGCGGTCTTTCGCATCTATCAAAAGTTCGTTTGGCAGCAAAATGTTTTTAGAGTTTTCATACTCGTATGTAATAATATTATTATTGTATGAACTTTTAACGATTTTTATGTTGTCCTCTAGCAATTGACGAACAACGTGTCGATGTCCTTCGCTACGTGAATGTATAGCGATGTTTTGAACCGCTACATCACACTCCTTGCAGTAACTGCTCTCAATTTTATTTTTATTGTTGATTTGCTGAATTATAGCGTTGGGTAAAGATGTTGCCTGATTACTGAAATCAGGTGACGTAAAATAACTTGTTCTAGACATATGATCACCAGGAACATAACCATGATTTTTTGGTGAAATTTTAGCTGGTATGGGTTTTTAAAATATAATTTGCAAACATTACAATGGTTTTTTGCGTGTCTCACATATTCACGTTGTATATAAAAACCAATCCGCAAATATCACATGTATGTGGTGCCATTTTTATATAATAAATTTGTCTTAAAAAAAAGTCTATAGAACTAAATATATTTTTTCTTTCCTAGTTTTCAAAACTTTGAATTCTATATATTTTCTCTAATCGTAAACTTCAAAGATAAAACTTATGACTAATTAAACAAGTTTGTCCCCAATTCTATTCCCACTTTTTAATCTGAAAAATAATTATTCATACAACTACAAAGCATGTCTGCAACTTCTAGGCTGACAAACATGTCAATAATCAATACAAATATATAAACAATGTTTCTGTTACAATTTACTTTCGTCACAAGCATGTATTTCGTCACAAGCATGTATGTTGTCGGACTTACATCTGGACAGATCGACACACAATTCTAATATAATTTGTACTGATAAGAGCATAATTGTCTAATGAAGAAGAGTGGTCTGTGGAACAGGGAGATTGTTTCAATGCTAAGGAAGAGGGTACGGTATAGAGCAATGGGAAGATAGAAAAGTATGTGGAGAACGATTCTGAATAGGGAGTTAGAGGACGGTGCAACGAAGGGGGGAGAAGGGGGATAGTGGGATGCGGCACTGATTAGAAAGAAGGGGGGTAGTGGAAGACGGTGCTGAATAGGGAGAAGGGGTGGGAGCAAGACAAGAGAGACCATTACAGACCAAAACGAATAAGTTTTTTTCTTCACACTTACCAACAATTGACGGCGCGTGTAAGCAATAAAGTCTGGATGGACACACAAACATATGCCTAGACATACAGAAGCGGGTCAATAAACTGGACCAATTCGGCTTAAAAAATAGGCCAATCTCGACTAAAAACTAGCCTAATCTCAACTCTAACAAGGCCAACCCTTACATTCTCCAACAATTGCCGACACGTGAAGCAAATAAAATCTAGATGGACACACAAACATATGCTTAGACATACAGAAGCGGGTCAATAAACTGGGAGAACCCAGTCTTTATCAAGGACAAACCTCTAAAAGGTCAGAAAGGTGGCAAAGGTAATTAATTTTATGGACTCTCCCTCATCGTAAATACCCTACTCATATAGCCCCCATATAACGGTATCCCCCGATATTCTGTATTTTGATTAATTTAGCGACATTATTTAGCGAAATCGGTCCAAATTTGGTATTTGAAGTTCGTAATAGATACTGCAGCATGAAACAGAAAATGGGCCATGTAGGTCCACGTCTTCATATAGCCCCCATATACCGTACCCCCCATTATTCGGTATTTTGATGATTTTAGCGACATTATTTACTGGGATTGTTTCAAATTTGGTATTTGAAGTTCGCAATGGATACTATATCCTAAGTCAAAAAATGGGCCATGTAGGCCCACGTCTTTATATAGCCCCCATATGCCGTACCCCCCGATATTCGGTATTTTGATGATTTTAGCGACATTATTTACCGGGATTGTTTCAAATTTGGCATGTGAAGTTCGTAATGGATACTTCAGCCAATGCCAGAAAATTGTCTGCGCAGGTCCACGTCTTCGTGTAGCCCCATATAACGGTACCCCCCGATATTCGGCATTTTGATGATTTTAGCTACATTATAAACTGATTTTTCTTCAAGTTTCGCATTTAAATATTGTAATAACTTATGACAAAAGTTGCCTATGCAGGCCCACGTCGTCGTATAAGAATTCGGTATTCTTAAGATTTTAACAGAATTTTAAACGGATTTTATTTTGTCGAAATTGCCAAACTTGTAGCAAATGGTGGAGGGTATTAATAGTTCGGCCCGGCCGAACTTACAGCTTTTTTCCTTGTTATTATTATTATTGTTATATTCTTTTATGCATTAGATGTGGCAAAATGTTTTGTTTTTTAGTGATCCATTATTTGAACGTATTACCGAATGTTGTAATACATCTAGTTAAAACTATTTTATATTTTTTCGGTGTAATTCATTTTTGTTCATATATTGTTATTTTTTGTTTTATTTTTTTTATCTATTTCATTTTCTTTAATTTGTTATTTTCATTAACTTATTTTTATTTTTTATACCCCCCACTTTACTATGGAGGATATATTAACTTTGTCATTCCGTTTGTAACTCCTCGAAATAGTCATGTCAGACAAAACAAAGTATATATATATTCTTGATCAGCAATTAGCAATGTCCGTCTGTCTGCCTGTCTATCCGCCTGTCGTTGTAATCACGCTATCTTTCGAACGAATTGAGATAGGAGGCTAAAATGCTTATTTTGCCAGTAGGCAGGTTAAGTTCGTAAATGGGCCATGTAGGTCCACGTTTTCATATAGCCCCCATATAACGGTACCTCCCGATATTTGGTATTTTGATGATTTTTGCGACATTATTCACCGCAATTGCTTAAAATTTTGTATTTGAAGTTCGTAATGGGTACTACAGCCTGTGACAGAAAATTGTCTGTGCAGTTCCACGTCTTCATATATCCCCCTTATGACGGTACATCCCAATATTTGTAATTATTCAACGGAGTAGTTTCAAATTACGTAGTTAGAGTTCGTAATAGAAACTACAGTCTGTGACAGAAATTTGTGTAGGTCTTCGTATGGCCCCCATATATCATACCTCCCTATATTCGGTATTTAGTTACAATACTCACCGAAATTGCTTGAGATGTCGTATTAGAAGTTCGTAATGTATACTACAGCCTATGTAAGAAAATTGTCTGTGCAGGTCCGCATCTTCATATAGCCCCCATATAACGGTACCTCCCTATATACGGTATTTTTATGATTTTAGCTACATGATTCAACTTTTATTTGAAGTTTTTAATTTGTATATGGCAATTGCTTATGACAAACAAATCCTACGTAGGTCCACTTCGTATATACCCAATGTAACGGATATATTCGACATTCTTAAGATTTTAATACAATTTTTAACGGATTTTATTTTTCAAAAATTTCTAAATTCGTTCCAAATGATGGACGGCATGGCCGAACTTTATGCTTTTAAATTTGTTTTATATTTATATTGTTTAATTTTTTTAATTAATTATTTATTTATTTTTTTTTTTTTGTATGCGTTTTATAGGATTTCCTTAAAAATTCGCGTATATTTTAGGTATGTGAAGCTTTCGTTTGGGGGATGTGAGTTATACAATTTTTGTAATTTACTTCAGTTATATTTTCAATATCAGATGTTTTGATTATTATTGTAGAAGGCGAAATTTAATTTTTGCGCGCATACATATTGCCATTTTTAACCAACCCGTATTTTCAATTAGATTCTTTTGTTTTAATTTGTTCTAACCATAATAGTTTTATTTTACACGGCTTAAGCTCTTTATTTAAATAGTGTATGGTGTTGTTCTCGTTCCCAGATGTTTTGATCTCAACAGTGTGCCTCTTTATTTTCACCATTACTTCTCTTTTTCATTAAGAGAGACAACACGATACCAATTTTGTTTTTCCTTTTAATTTAGCATGCTTCTTTTATATCTGTGCTGTTTCAGCACTTCAATCACTTCTATATTATCGTTCGTTATGCTGCCCATTTCTTAATTTGTTTCTATTGATTTTAGCTTTATTTTTTCTATTCGTTCCGTAAGCTCTTTTATTTGTTCACTCTTTCGTTGGTATATCAATTGCAACTCTTGTATTTGCTGTTGTGATTGTTACGTTTATTGTTAGTTGTTTATACATTTTTGCGTTTCAATCATACCCGCCTTTTAGTTAGATAAGTCTTTTTGTTTTAACATTTCTTCGTTTGATGAAGTAGTAGCTATTGGCACATCTGTCCGAAAGTTGTAGATAACTGTGCCTGCACCTATGTACTGTCGAAGCAAGCGGCAGTGTTACACAACAACACCCAAAAATCATTACCGAAAATTTTAAATTTGAAGTTTTGAATTTCTTAATTTTGTAGGTATTATAACTCTATAACCCCAAAGCAAACAATCATGGTCGACAGATAATTCAGACTCTTTGAAAACAAATGCCTTGAATTGTTCATCTTTGAATTTACCCATTTTAACAAATTCACATACCTTAGAAAATAGAATAGAAATACCTTAGAAAGTATAGGATCACGTCTAGTTCCCCTAAATATGTCCTTGCAATCAACATTCAAAACATTATATTTTTGTATGTAATGTACAAATGAAGAATTATCATTGAAATTGTCATTATTACTAGTTATGAGTTGAGGCATGCGAGATAAATTATGAGCTTCATTTAATTCACCTTTAACATGTTCAATTGTGTAATTGAAACCAGAAAGTAAAAAAGACAATCTTTGGATACGTGCCGAAGCCATTACTGGTAAGCCTTTATTTTCTCCAAATAGAGAAATTAATGGTTTATGGTCTGTTTTTAAAGTAAAAATATTTCCAATTAAATATTGTTTTAACTTTGTAACGCAGAAGACTATTGCTAAAGCTTTTTTTATATGTGCTGTATTTTTGTTCAGCTTTCGACGAAGCCCTTGATACAAATGATACAGGCTTTAAAACATTATTAATTTTGTGTGAAAGAACGCCAGCTATGGCAAAATCCGAAGCATCAGTAGTGAGGAATATTGGTAATTTTGGATTGAAATGAATTAAAACTTTGTCAGAAGTGATTTCTTTTTTAATATATATAAACGCTTCTTCACATTCTTTAGACTATAAAAATTTTACAATTTTTGTAATAATCTATTCAAAGGAATCATAATTTTTGCAAAATTGTTGACAAACTTTGCGTAACAATTTATCATGCCTAAAAATGCTCTGAGCTCAGAAACATTATTAGGAGTGGGATCATTAGTAACTGAAGCTATTCTGCCTTTATTTTTTTTTTTGAGACCAAATCTATCAATGGTAACACCAAGATAATTAATTTCTTCTTTGAAAAATTCGCTTCGTGTCAATACGATACGTCATTAAATGCTTAAACTTTTCTTTTTCAACTCTGGTATGAAATTATGTTTAATGAGTATATATTTAGTAGTCTTCGTAGGTACAGTTATCTAAAATTTTCCTGACAGCTCTTATCCACTCATAGGATACAGTACAATTCCTGTAAATAATTTCGCTATAATCATCATAATACCGAATATTGGAAGGCCAGGCTCATTTACAAGCGGCGTACGAAAATAAACTATTGCAAACGTTTGCAATCGTTTTGTTCTGTATTTTCCCGAAGTACGAAACAAAACCAATACTCAGCTAACGGCATTCGTTTTGTACTGTTTGTGTATGTGAATGGAAACAAAAACACAACTGAAATGTACTCTGCTGGATGACGCAACATTGAAAACAGAACAGTACAATACACATTGCAAACGTTTGCTTGTATATTAACTCATTACAAATAATATAGAAAGTAATATTATAATGAATTCATGTATTTTTATTCATATTTGAAAAAGTTTTAATAAAATAATATTATAAAAATGGTTAAAAAAATAATTTGCCTTTATATTCAAATGCTCCATTTACTTTTGTTAATAAAATATTCTCCAAGTTTGTTGGTGTTAGACGAAAACAACCTCTCCACGCTTACTTGTGTACATGGAATCGATAAAAAATGAATGCAATTTCAAGTGCATTCAGATTAAAAAAATATGTAGTGTACAATTATTGCCTGAAAAATATTCAAAATCTTAAATGGCCGGTCTTCTGTCATATGAAGTGGTCTGCCATTTTTAGTAAACAACTCCACTATAGCATTTTTTATTAACTGGCTGTTCATTTTCCATTTGTATGTAGTTTTGATAAAGGGTTTGCAGTTTTTAAGTATCTTTCTAAATTACCTTCATGTCAGCATAATGTTTTATGGCAGTCTCCGTTTCTGCGCATAAATCGTTTATTTTGATCGTCAAAATCAAAGATTTCTAGTGTTATATCATTTGTTGGACGCGGCATGGTCTTACAAAGTCGCGGTATGGTCTTACAAATTTTCAGCTGCTAATTATCATTGTAGATAGATTAATTAGTGTAAACAAATGTGAACATTGAAAATTCGAAAATGCTATAATAATACTTTAAAAATAAGTAGATTTTTAAATAATGTTTTGTACAATGTGATTGGTGTCGTTTTTATTATAGTTAAAAAGTTTAACAAGCAAACAAATTTTTAATTTAATTTTACATTTTTGACAATTCATTGTATCACTAGCTTATTGAATACACTCAGTGTTGCCAGTATTGTGCAAAAATATATAGGCAACACAGTTTTGTTTGGCGATGGTCTGAATGATGTAGCAAGAAAAAAATAAATTTGTTTAAAATAGAATATAGAAAATGTATAACAATACTTCGACCTTTCACCAAGAGAAAAACTCATAATTATGTCTAGCATAGAACGGAAAAATATATAAAAATATTATTTAGAATGGCAACTCTAAATACACCAGTCATAATTTCGCTCAGCAAACCTGGCGATTTGTTCACAAACAGAACAGATTGGCAACTCACGGCCATAGTACATTAAAGCAAACGTACTGTTTGTGTATTTCTGGCATTGAAAGGTTTGTGGTTTTGTTTTTTATGAAGACAAACAACGCCTATGTATGTTGGGGCTCATATTCCGTATTTTTAAAATTTTAACAGAATTCTTTTAAGGATTTTATTTTTTGAAAATTTCCAAATTCGTTCCAAATGGTGGAGGGTATTCAAAGTTCGGCCCGCACGAACTTCCTGCTTTTTTACTTGTTGTATTTTACTTCAGTTATATTTTCAATATTCCGAATTTCGGTGTGTGCCGTTGTATGTGCGCTATAGGAAAACGTTGACCTAACTATTCAATGTTCTGCAACCGGAGCTAAAATCCATTACGAGCTACATATACTAATTTTTGGACAAATCCGTTAAAAAATGTTGCAAAAATTATTAAAACACCGGAAACCTAGAGGTACCGTTATATGGGGACTATACAAAACGTGGACCTATGCATACAATTTTTCGTCACCAGACTCTCTTCTCTTTCTTTCTTGTCTTGAATGATCTGATGGTTTTGGTATTCCGGTTTTCTGTATAAGACTTTTAAAATCCTATTTTGGGTTTGTTTCTAGGTGTCTGGTACATTTTGCATTTCCCCAGGCTTTAATAACTTGCCTAAGATGTAATTCAACTTGTGAAAAGTATTCTTTCTTTAGGACGTAGTACGGCGCAGCATTGCCCAAATAATATAGCCCTTAAGGAGATTGACATAATCGATTTTGCAGATGTTGAGCATGTACTTTCCATTTAAGGTTGGTGACGGTAACAGTCGTTTTATACAATTTTATATCTATTATGTCTCATCATTTTAGAATATGCTCATTACGCCATGGCCATTTTTATACCCTCCACCAAAAAAGGTTTGTAACTCATCGAAATAATCATTTTAGACCCAACAAAGTATATATATTCTTGATCAGTGTAAAATTCTAAGACGATTTAGCAAGGTCCGTCCCTCTGTCCGTCTGTCCGTCTGTTGTAATCACGCTACAGTCTAAACGAATTAAGATACGAAGCTAAAATTTTGCACAGATCTCTCTATTATCTGCAGGCAGGGCAAGTTCGAAGATGGGCTATATCGGTCCACTATATCATATAGCCCCCATATAACGGTACCCCCGATATTCGATATCTTGATGATGTTTGAAACATTGTCTTAAAATCCACACAAGTGGTTCCTTGCGAGTAATTTACCCCTGAGAGAGAATTGTCTATACAGGTCCACGATATCGTACATCCCCCCATATAACGGTACCCCCCGATATTCGGTATTTTGATGATTTTGCCCACATTTTACAATGGAATTGCCTGAAAATTCACACAGTAAGTTCCTTGTGGGTACTTTATACCTCGGCAGAGAATTGTCCATATAGGTCCACGATATCGTATAGCCCCCATGAAACGGTACCCCCCGATATTCGGTATTTTGATTATTTTACCCGTTGTATGTGCGCTATAGGAAAACGTTGACCTAACTATTCAATGTTCTGCAACCGGAGCTAAAACGCATTACAAGCTACATATACTAATTTTTGGACAAATCCGTTAAAAAATGTTGCAAAAATTATTAAAACACCGGAAACCTAGAGGTACCGTTATATGGGGACTATACAAAACGTGGACCTATGCATACAATTTTTCGTCACCAGACTCTCTTCTCTATCTTTCTTGTCTTGAATGATCTTATGGGTTTGGTTTTCCGGTTTTCTGTATAAGAATTTTAAAATCCTATTTTGGGTTTGTTTGTAGGTGTCTGGTACATTTTGCATTTCCCCAGGATTTAATACCTTGCCTAAGATGTAATTCAACTTGTGAAAAGAATGCTTTCTTTAGGACGTAGTACGGCGCAGCATTGCCCAAATAATATAGCCCTTAAGGAGATTGACATAATCGATTTTGCAGCTGTTGAGCATGCACTTTCCATTTAAGGTTGGTGGTGGTAACAGTCATTTTATACAATTTTATATCTATTATGTCTCATCATTTTAGAATATGCTCATTACGCCATGGCCATTTTTATACCCTCCACCAAAAACGGTATGGAGGGTATATTAAGTTCGTCATTCCGTTTGTAACTCATCGAAATAATCATTTTAGACCCAACAAAGTATATATATTCTTGATCAGTGTAAAATTCTAAGACGATTTTGATGATTTTAGCCACTTTTTCCAATGGCATTATCTGAAAACCCATACATGGAGTTCCTTGTGAGTACTTTACACGCAGTATAGGTCCACAATATCGTATATCCCCCCATATATCGGCACCTTCCTATATTAGATATTTTAAAGATTTTAAAAGAATTCATTTTTGTTCATATATAGTTCTTTTTTGTTATACCCTCCACCAAAAAAGGTATGGAGGGTATACTAGGTTCGTCATTCCGTTTGTTACTCATCGAAATAATCATTTTAGACCCAACAAAGTATATATATTCTTGATCAGCGTAAAATTCTAAGACGATTTAGCCCTGCCCGTCTGTTGTAATCACGCTACAGTCTAAACGAATTAAGATAGGAAGCTAAAATTTTGCACAGATCTCTCTTTTGCCTGCAGGCAGGTCAAGTTCGAAGATGGGCTATATCGGTCCACGATATCGTATAGCCCCCATATAACGGTACCCCCTATATTTGGTATTTTGATGATTTTACCCACATTTTTCAACGGAATTGTCTGAAAATTCACACAAAGAGTTCCTTGTGGGTACTTTATACCTCGGCAGAGAATTATCTATATAGATCCACAATATCGTATAGCCCTCATGTAACGGTACCCCCGATATTCGGTATTTTGATGATTGTATCCACATTTTTCAATGGAATTGTCTGAAATTCTACAAAAGTAGTCCCTTGTGGGCATTTTACCTCATCAAAAAGAATTGTCTATGTAGGACCACGATACGGTATTTCCCCCATATAACTGTAACCCTCGATATTCGGTATTTTGATGATGTTAGCCACGCTTTTCAATGGAATTGGCTTAAATTCAACACAAGTAGTTCCTTGTGAGTACTTCACCCCCTGAGAGAGAATTGTCTATACAGATCAACGATATCGTATATCCCCCATATAACGGTACCCCCCGATATTCGGTATTTTGATGATTTTACCCACATTTTTCAACGGAATTGTCTGAAAATCCACGCAAGGAGTTCCTTGTGGGTACTTTATACCTCGGCAGAGAATTATCTATATAGGTCCACTATATCTTATAGCCCCCATATAACGGTTCCCCCCGATATTCGGTATTTTGATGATTTTAGCCACATTTTTCAACGGAATTGTCTGAAAATCCACACAAGGAGTTCCTTGTGGGTACTTTATACCTCGGCAGGGAATTATTTATATAGGTCCACAATATCGTATAGCCCCCATATAACGGTACCCCCCGATATTCGGTATTTTGATGATTTTACCCACATTTTTCAACGGAATTGTCTGAAAATCCACACAAGGAGTTCCTTGTGGGTACTTTATACCTCGGCGGAGAATTATCTATATAGGTCCACAATATCGTATAGCCCCCATATAACGGTACCCCCCGATATTCGGTATTTTGATGATTTTACCCACATTTTTCAACGGAATTGTCTGAAAACCCACACAAGGTGTTCATTGTGGGTACTTTATACCTCGGCAGAGAATTATTTATATAGGTCCCCGATATTCTGTATTTTGATGATTTTACCCACATTTTTCAACGGAATTGTCTGAAAACCCACACAAGGTGTTCATTGTGTGTACTTTATACCTCGGCAGAGAATTATCTATACAGGTTCACGATATCGTATATCCCCCATATAACGGTACCTCCCGATATTCGGTATTTTATGATTTGACCCACATTTTTCATCGGAATTTTCTGAAAATCGACACAAGGAGTTCCTTTTGGGTACTTTATACCTCGGCAGAGAATTATCTATATCTATCCACGATATTGTATAGCCCTCATATAACGGTACCCCCGATATTCGGTATTTTGATGTTTTTAGCCATATTTTTCAACGGAATGGTCACAAGGGGTTCTTTGTACACAAGGGGTTCTTTGTGAGCACTTTACCCACCGACAGAGAATTCTCTATATAGGTTAACGATAACGTATAGCTCCCATATAACGGTACCCCGCGATATTCGGTATTTTGCTGATTTTAGCCACTTTTTCCAATGGCATTATCTGAAAACCCATACATGGAGTTCCTTGTGAGTACTTTACACGCAGACATAGATTTGTCTTTATAGGTCCACAATATCATATATCCCCCCATATATCGGCACCTTCCTATATTAGATATTTTAAAGATTTTAAAAGAATTCATTTTTGTTCATATATAGTTCTTTTTTGTTATACCCTCCACCAAAAAAGGTATGGAGGGTATATTAGGTTCGTCATTCCGTTTGTTACTCATCGAAATAATCATTTTAGACCCAATAAAGTATATATATTCTTGATCAGCGTAAAATTCTAAGACGATTTACCCCTGCCCGTCTGTTGTAATCACGCTACAGTCTAAACGAATTAAGATAGGAAGCTAAAATTTTGCACAGATCTCTCTTTTGCCTGCAGGCAGGTCAAGTTCGAAGATGGGCTATATCGGTCCACGATATCGTATAGCCCCCATATAACGGTACCCCCTATATTTGGTATTTTGATGATTTTACCCACATTTTTGAACGGAATTGTCTGAAAATCCACACAAAGAGTTCCTCGGCAGAGAATTATCTATATAGGTCCACAATATCGTATAGCCCTCATGTAACGGTACCCCCGATATTCGGTATTTTGATGATTGTATCCACATTTTTCAATGGAATTGTCTGAAATTCTACAAAAGTAGCCTCTTGTGGGCATTTTACCTCCTCAAAAAAAATTGTCTATGTAGGTCCACGATACCGTATATCCCCCATATAACTGTAACCCTCGATATTCGGTATTTTGATGATGTTAGCCACGCTTTTCAATGGAATTGGCTTAAATTCAACACAAGTAGTTCCTTGTGAGTACTTCACCCCTGAGAGAGAATTGTCTATACAGATCAACGATATTGTATATCCCCCATATAACGGTACCCCCCGATATTCGGTATTTTGATGATTTTAGCCACATTTTTCAACGGAATTGTCTGAAAATCCACGCAAGGAGTTCCTTGTGGGTACTTTATACCTCGGCAGAGAATTATCTATATAGGTCCACGATATCGTATAGCCCCCATGTAACGGTACCCCCCGATATTCGGTATTTTGATGATTTTAGCCACATTTTTCAACGGAATTGTCTGAAAATCCACACAAGGAGTTCCTTTTGGGTACTTTTTACCCCGGCAGAGAATTATCTACATAGGTCCACAATATCGTATAGCCCCCATATAACGGTATTCCCCGATATTCGGTATTTTGATGATTTTACCCACATTTTTCAACGGAATTGTGTTAAAATCCACACAAGGAACTCCTTTTCGGTACTCTATACCTCGGCAGAGAAGTGTCTATATAGGTCCACGATATCGTATAGCCCCCATGTAACGGTACCCCCCGATATTCGGTATTTTGATGATTTTACCCACCTTTTTCAACGGAATTGTCTGAAAATCCACAAAAGGAGTTCCTTGTAAGTACTTTATACCTCGGCATAGAATTATTTATATAGGTCCACAATATCGTATAGCCCCCATATAACGGTACCCCCCGATGTTCGGTATTTTGATGATTTTACCCACACTTTTGAACGGAATTGTCTGAAAATCCACACAAGGAGTTCCTTGTGGGTACTTTATACCTCGGCAGGGAATTATTTATATAGGTCCACAATATCGTATAGCCCCCATATAACGGTACCCCCCGATATTCGGTATTTTGATGATTTTACCCACATTTTTCAACGGAATTGTCTGAAAATCCACACAAGGAGTTCCTTGTGGGTACTTTATATCTCGGCGGAGAATTATCTATATAGGTCCACAATATCGTATAGCCCCCATATAACGGTACCCCCCGATATTCGGTATTTTATGATTTTACCCACATTTTTCAACGGAATTGTCTGAAAACCCACACAAGGTGTTCATTGTGGGTACTTTATACCTCGGCAGAGAATTATTTATATAGGTCCACAATATCGTATAGCCCCCATATAACGGTACCCCCCGATATTCGGTATTTTGATGATTTTACCCACATTTTTCAACGGAATTGTCTGAAAACCCACACAAGGTGTTCATTGTGGGTACTTTATACCTCGGCAGAGAATTATCTATACAGGTTCACGATATCGTATATCCCCCATATAACGGTACCTCCCGATATTCGGTATTTTATGATTTGACGCACATTTTTCATCGGAATTTTCTGAAAATCGACACAAGGAGTTCCTTTTGGGTACTTTATACCTCGGCAGAGAATTATCTATATCTATCCACGATATTGTATAGCCCTCATATAACGGTACCCCCGATATTCGGTATTTTGATGTTTTTAGCCATATTTTTCAACGGAATGGTCACAAGGGGTTCTTTGTACACAAGGGGTTCTTTGTGAGCACTTTACCCACCGACAGAGAATTCTCTATATAGGTTAACGATAACGTATAGCTCCCATATAACTGTACCCCGCGATATTCGGTATTTTGCTGATTTTAGCCACATTTTCCAATCGTATTGTCTGAAAATCCACACACGGAGTTCCTTGTGAGTACTTTACACGCAGACATAGATTTGACTTTATAGGTCCTCAATATCGTATATCCCCCCATATATCGGCTCCTTCCTATATTAGATATTTTAAAGATTTTAAAAGAATTTTTATTGGATTTTATTTTTTTGGAAATTTTCTAATTCGTTCCAAATGGTGGAGGGTATTCAAAGTTCGGCCCGGCCGAACTTACTGCTTTCTTACTTGTTTTATTTATTTATTTTTTTTATCTATTTCAATTTCTTTAATTTATTATTTTCATTAACTTATTTTTATTTTTTATACCCTCCACTTTACTATGGAGGATATATTAACTTTGTCGTTCCGTTTGTAACTCCTCGAAATAGTCATGTCAGACAAAACAAAGTATATATATTCTTGATCAGCAATTAGCAATGTCCGTCTGTCTGTCTGTCTATCCGTCTGTCGTTGTAATCACGCTATCTTTCGAACGAATTGAGATAGGAGGCTAAAATTTTGCACACGTGTTTATTTTGCCAGTAGGCAGGTTAGGTTCGTAAAAGGGCCATTTAGGTCCACGTTTTCATATAGCCCCCATATAACGTTATCTCCCGATATTCGGTATTTTGATGATTTTTGCGACATTATTCACCGCAATTGCTTCAAATTTTGTATTTGAAGTTCGTAATGGGTAGTACAGCCTGTGACAGAAAATTGTCTGTGCAGTTCCACGTCTTCATATATCCCCCTTATGACGGTACCTCCCAATATTTGTAATTTTTCAACGGAGTAGTTTCAAATTACGTATTTAGAGTTCGAAATAGAAACTACAGTCTGTGACAGAAATTTGTGTAGGTCTTCGTATGGGCCCCATATATCAGTACCTCCTTATATTCGGTATTTAGTTACAATACTCACCGAAATTGTTCGAGATGTCGTATTAGAAGTTCGTAATGTATACTACAGCCTATGAAAGAAAATTGTCTTTGCAGGTCCGCATCTTCATATAGCCCCCATATAACGGTACCTCCTTATATACGGTATTTTTATGATTTTAGCTACATGATTCAACTTTTATTTGAAGTTTTGAATTTGTATATGGCAATGGCTTATGACAAACAAAGCCCACGTAGGTCCACTTCGTATATACCCAATGTAACGGATATATTCGACATTCTTAAGATTTTAATACAATTTTTAACGGATTTTATTTTTCAAAAATTTCTAAATTCGTTCCAAATGATGGACGTCCTGGCCGAACTTTATGCTTTTAAATTTGTTTTATATTTATATTGTTTAATTTTTTTAATTATTTATTTATTTATTTATTTATTTTTTTTGTATGCGTTTTATAGGATTTCCTTAAAAATTCGCGTATATTTTAGGTATGTGAAGCTTTCGTTTGGGGGATGTGAGTTATACAATTTTTGTAATTTACTTCGATTATATTTTCAATATCAGATGTTTTGATTATTATTGTAGAAGGCGAATTTTAATTTTTGCGCGCATACATATTGCCATTTTTAACCAACCCGTATTTTCAATTAGTTTATTTTGTTTTAATTTGTTCTAACCATAATAGTTTTATTTTACGCGGCTTAAGCTCCTCATTTAAATAGTATATGGTGTTGTTCTCGTCCCCAGATGTTGTGATCTCAACAGTGTGCCTCTTAATTTTCTCCATTACTTCTCGTTTTCATTAAGAGAGACAAACACGATATCAATTTGGTTTTTCCTTTTAATTTAGCATGCTCCTTTAATATCTGTGCTGTTTCAGCACTTCAATCACTTCTATATTGTCGTTCGTTATGCTGCCCATTTCTTAATTTGTTTCTATTGATTTTAGCTTTGTTTTTTCTATTCGTTCCGTAAGCTCTTTTATTTGTTCACTCCTTCGTTGGTATATCAATTGTAACTCTTGTAATTGTTTTGTTGTGATTGTAACATTTCGATTAATATCGGCAATGTGCTCTTCTATTTCGCCAGTGATCATTGTAAAGTTTGTTATATTTGTTGTTGTAATTGTTACGTTTATTGTTAGTTGTTTATGCATTTTTGCGTTTCAATCATATCCGCCTTTTAGTTAGATATGTCTTTTTGTTTTAACATTTCTTCGTTTGATGAAGTAGTAGCTATTGGCACATCTGTCCGAAAGTTGTAGATAACTGTGCCTGCACCTATGTACTGTCGAAGCAAGCGGCAGTGTTACACAACAACACCCAAAAAATCATTACCGAAAATTTTAAATTTGAAGTTTTGAATTTCTTAATTTTGTAGGTATTATAACTCTATAACCCCAAAGCAAACAATCATGGTCGACAGATAATTCAGACTCTTTGAAAACAAATGCCTTGAATTGTTCATCTTTGAATTTACCCATTTTAACAAATTCACATACCTTAGAAAATAGAATAGAAATACCTTAGAAAGTATAGGATCACGTCTAGTTCCCCTAAATATGTCCTTGCAATCAACATTCAAAACATTATATTTTTGTATGTAATGTACAAATGAAGAATTATCATTGAAATTGTCATTATTACTAGTTATGAGTTGAGGCATTCGAGATAAATTATGAGCTTCATTTAATTCACCTTTAACATGTTCAATTGTGTAATTGAAACCAGAAAGTAAAAAAGACAATCTTTGGATACGTGCCGAAGCCATTACTGGTAAGCCTTTATTTTCTCCAAATAGAGAAATTAATGGTTTATGGTCTGTTTTTAATGTAAAAATATTTCCAATTAAATATTGCTTTAACTTTGTAACGCAGAAGACTATTGCTAAAGCTTTTTTTATATGTGCTGCATTTTTGTTCAACTTTCGACGAAGCCCTTGATACAAATGATACAGGCTTTAAAACATTATTAATTTTGTGTGAAAGAACGGCAGCTATGGCAAAATCCGAAGCATCAGTAGTGAGGAATATTGGTAATTTTGGATTGAAATGAATTAAAACTTTATCAGAAGTGATTTCTTTTTTAATATATATAAACGCTTCTTCACATTCTTTAGACTATAAAAATTTTACAATTTTTGTAATAATCTATTCAAAGGAATCATAATTTTTGCAAAATTGTTGACAAACTTTGCGTAACAATTTATCATGCCTAAAAATGCTCTGAGCTCAGAAACATTATTAGGAGTGGAATCATTAGTAACTGAAGCTATTCTGCCTTTATTTTTCTTGAGACCAAATCTATCAATGGTAACACCAAGATAATTAATTTCTTCTTTGAAAAATTCGCTTCGTGTCAATACGATACGTCATTAAATGCTTAAACTTTTCTTTTTCAACTCTGGTATGAAATTATGTTTAATGAGTATATATTTAGTAGTCTTCGTAGGTACAGTTATCTAAAATTTTCCTGACAGCTCTTATCCACTCATAGGATACAGTACAATTCCTGTAAATAATTTCGCTATAATCATCATAATACCGAATATTGGAAGGCCAGGCTCATTTACAAGCGGCGTACGAAAATAAACTATTGCAAACGTTTGCAATCGTTTTGTTCTGTATTTTCCCGAAGTACGAAACAAAACCAATACTCAGCTAACGGCATTTGTTTTGTACTGTTTGTGTATGTGAATATAAACAAAAACACAACTGAAATGTACTCTGCTGGATGACGCAACATTGAAAACAGAACAGTACAATACACATTGCAAACGTTTGCTTGTATATTAACTCATTACAAATAATATAGAAAGTAATATTATAATGAATTCATGTATTTTTATTCATATTTGAAAAAGTTTTAATAAAATAATATTATAAAAATGGTTAAAAAAATAATTTGCCTTTATATTCAAATGCTCCATTTACTTTTGTTAATAAAATATTCTCCAAGTTTGTTGGTGTTAGACGAAAACAACCTCTCCACGCTTACTTGTGTACATGGAATCGATAAAAAATTAATGCAATTTTTGTTAGGGTATTGTTTTCAGTTGTCCAGTAGTCTATAATATTTACATTTATTGCTAATCTGGTGCGTCTTTCATAAATTAGGAGGTCACGTTTAATATTTTTATGAGTGGCTCACTGCAGGAAGGTCTATCACAAGTTTTAAGGTAAGCTTCAAGTGCATCTTCAGTATTACTTGATTCGGCACAAGAGGTTGAATTAAAAAATTCAGATTAAAAAAATATGTAGTGTACAATTATTGCCTGAAAAATATTCAAAATCTTAAATGGCCGGTCTTCTGTCATATGAAGTAGTCTGCCATTTTTAGTAAACAACTCCACTATAGCATTTTCCACATTTTTCTTACAAATTATGCATGAAATTTTTAATTCATTTTTATTAACTGGCTGCTCATTTTCCATTTGTATGTAGTTTTGATAAAGGGTGTGCAGTTTTCATGCAATTATGCATGAAATTTTTAATGCATTTTTATTAACTGGCTGTCCATTTTCCATTTGTATGTAGTTTTGAGAAAGGGTGTGCAGTTTTTAAGTATCTTTCTAAATTACCTTCATGTCAGCATAATGTTTTATGACAGTCTCCGTTTCTGCGCATAAATCGTTTATTTTGATCGTCAAAAAATCAAAGATTTCTAGTGTTATATCATTTGTTGGACGCGGCATGATCTTACAAAGACGTGGTATGGTCTTACAAATTTTCAGCTGCTAATTATCATCGTAGATAGATTAATTAGTGTAAACAAATGTGAACATTGAAAATTCGAAAATGCTATAATAATACTTTAAAAATAAGTAGATTTTTAAATAATGTTTTGTACAATGTGGTTGGTGTCGTTTTTATTATAGTTAAAAAGTTTAACAAACAAACAAATTTTTAATTTAAATTTAAATTTTTGACAGTTCATTGTATCACTAGCTTGTTGATTACACTCAGTGTTGCCAGTATTGTGCAAAAATATATAGGCAACACAGTTTTGTTTGGCGATGGTCTGAATGATGTAGCAAGAAAAAAATAAATTTGTTTAAAATAGAATATAGAAAATGTATAACAATACTTCGACCTTTCACCAAGAGAAAAACTCATAATTATGTCTAGCATAGAACGGAAAAATATATAAAAATATTATTTAGAATGGCAACTCTAAATACACCAGTCATAATTTCGCTCAGCAAACGTTTGGAAAAGTTTCCTGGCGATTTGTTCGCAAACAGAACAGATTGGCAACTCACGGCCATAGTACATTAAAGCAAACGTACTGTTTGTGTATTTCTGGCATTGAAAGGTTTGTGGTTTTGTTTTGTATGAAGTACAAAACGATTGAACAAATTTTAAATGTTTGTGACTTCGTGTGAGCGTTACGTTAATCGTTTCGTTTGTTTTCGTTCGCTGTTTACAAGAATTGATGTAGAAACATAAACAAACAATTTAAACATCAGCTTTAGCAAACCATTTGGAACAAATTGTACACATCAAAGGGCCATTCGAGAACATTATGTCAATCTTAAATCGAGTGGCAAATTACAAATTACATTCTTAAATATTTTAATTGGGTTAGGTCTGGTGTGACAGTGTACGATAGCCTACTCGTTGTGTGTATTCCTCACAAAAGGTTAATGTCTGGTCTTTTTTAAACTTCGCACATCCATTATTTTCTTACAATAAGGTCTCGAATGAAGATGTCATATGTTGGCATACTCTTTCCGACAATATACCCATAAATTGTATACATAAGTGGCCATATGCGTAAATTTCCTTTCCACTTTGCGTAAATTTCCTTTTTCACACATTCGATCGCAATTTTATTAGCCCACTTCATACCATTTAGATGTTAGTGTGATATAAACAAACACTGGCTGTCGGACGGGCATAGGTAAAACGACATAAATTTTACACTGGTCCACAACATAAAGATGTAGTAGGATATATCACTAGTATTTCGAAACGTTACAAAAGGAATGACAACATTATGTCAATCTTAAATCGAGTGGCAAATTACAAATTACATTCTTAAATATTTTAATTGGGTTAGGTCTGGTGTGACAGTGTACGATATTCCTCACAAAAGGTTAATGTCTGGTTTTTTTTAAACTTCGCACATCCATTATTTTCTTACAATTAGGTCTCGAATGAAGATGTCATATGTTTGGCATACTCTTTCCGGCAATATTCCCATAAATGGTATACATAAGTGGCCATATGCGTAAATTTCCTTTCCACTTTGCGTAAATTTCCTTTTTCACACATTCGATCGCAATTTTATTAGCCCACTTCATACCATTTAGATGTTAGTGTGGTATAAACAAACACTGGCTGTCGGACGGGCATAGGTAAAACGACATAGAATTTTACACTGGTCCACAACATATAGATGTAGTAGGATATATCACTAGTATTTCGAAACGTTACAAAAGGAATGACAAAATTAATATGCGCTCCATAGAATGGTGAAACTAAACACGTTTTTTACTTGTTTCTATATTTTTATGATTTTTAATTTTTTCTAGTTGATGCAAATAGAAGTAATATAGCGATCTCAAATCAGATACAAAGATTAATTATGTTGTCCCACTAGTTTGTCCACTTGCCTCACAAAAGATCAACATTATCAACGAAATGAAGTTGATTAATAAAATTTTACTCAAATGTGCATCATGTCTGCAGTACTTATGGTATTGAAAATGGGTGATGTAGATCCACGTTTTGCTTAAGTCTTCATATAACGGTACCCCCGATATTCGGTATATTGATGATTTAGTTCATAATGGATACTACAGCTTATGACAAAAATAGTTTGTCATTCCGTTTTTAACACCTCGAAATATACATTTTAGCCCCACAAAGTATATATATTCTTGATCAGCATTAAATTCTATGTCGATTTAGCGAATTCCGTCCGTCTGTCTATCCGTCTGTGGAAATCATTCTAGCTTCCGAACGAAAGGAAGTAGATTGATAAAATTTTACTCAAATATATATAATGTCTGCAGGACTTTTGGAATCGAAAATTGTAAGCCTTGTAGGTCCACGTTTTGGTATAGCCCCCATATAACGGTACCTAGCGATATTCGGTGTTTTGATGATTTAAGCGACATTATTCAACGGAATTCTTTCAAATTAGGTATTTGAAGTTCGTAATGGACACTACGGCCTAAGGCAGAAAATTCCACGTCTTCGTATAGCCCCAATATAACGCTACCTCCCTGTATTCCGAAATTGTTTGTGATGTCGTATGTGAAGTTCGTAATGGATGCTACAGTCTGTGACAGAAAATTGTCTATGCAGGTTCAGCTATCCTCCGATACTATATATACCCTGTATATGATATTTTGAGTATGCTACATTATTCACCGTTTATAATATGGTAAAGGGTTATAACAAACAATGTCATCGTATTGACCTCAATTTAACGGATTTTATTTTTTGAAAATTTTCAAATTCGTTCTAAATGGTGGAGGGCATTCAAAGTTCGGCCGGCCGAACTTACTACTTTTGAACTTGTTTACTTTTTATACCCTCCACCATACTATGGAGGGTATATTAACTTTGTCATTCCGTTTGTAACTCCTCGAAATACTCATGTCAGACCCAACAAAGTATATATATTCTTGATCAGCGTAAAATTCTAAGTCGATTTAGCGATGTCCGTCTGTGTGACCGTCTGTCTGTCTGTCTGTCTGTCCGTCTGTCTGTCTGTTGTAATCACGCTATCTTTCGAATGAATTTAGATAGATGGCTAAAATTTTGCACACATGTTTATTTTTCCAGTAGGCAGGTTAAGTTCGTAAATGGGCCATGTAGGTCCACGTTTTCATATAGCCCCCATTTAACGGTACCTCCCTATATTCGATATTTTGATGATTTTAACGACATTATTCACGCGAATTGTTTCAAATTTGGTATTTGAAGTTCGTTATAGGAACTACAGTCTGTGCCAGAAAATTGTCCGTGCGGGTCCAGGTCTTGGTATAGGCCCCGTATATCAGTACCTCCCTATATTCGGTATTTTGATGATTTTAGCGACATTATTCACCGGAATTATTTGAAAATTGGTATTTGAAGTTCGTAATGAATACTACAGTCTAAAATAGAAAATTGTCTTTGCAAGTCCATTTTTTCGTATAGCCCCCATATAACAGTACCTCCTGATATTTGGTATTTTGGTGATTTTAACGACATTATTCACGGGAATTGTTTCAAATTTGGTACTTGAAGCTCAAAAAGGATACTACACCCTAAGACAGAAAATTGTCTGTGCAGGTCTACGTCTTCGTATAGCCCCCCTATAACGGTACCTCCCTATATTCGGTATTTTGATGATTTTAGCGACATTATTCACCGGAATTGTTTGAAAATTGGTATTTGAAGTTCGTAATGAATACTACAGTCTGTGACAGAAAATTGTCTGTGCGGGTCCAGGTCTTCGTATAGGCCCCATATATCAGTACCTCCCCATATTCGGTATTTTGACGATTTTAGGTACAATACCCACCGAAATTGTTTGAAATGTGGTATTTGAAGTTCGTAATGGATGCGACAGCCTGTGATAGAAAACTGTCTATGCTGGTCCAGGTCTTCGCACAGCTCCAATTTAACGACACCTCCTTATATACGATATTTTGATGATTTTAGCTACATTATTTACCGTTTATTTCAAGTTTCCAATTTGAATATGGTAATGGCTTATGACAAGCAATGCCTATGTATGTCCACGTCGTATAGACCCCAATATGACGGCTATATTCGGTATTTTTAAAATTTTAAGAGAATTTTTTAAGGATTTTATTTTTTAAAAATTTCCAAATTCGTTGCAAATGGTGGAGGGTATAAAAAGTTCGGCGCGGCCGAACTTAGTGCTTTTTAACTTGTTCTTTATACCCTCCACCATAGTATGGAGGGTATATAAAATTTGTCATTCCGTTTGTGACATCTCGAAATATACATTTTAGACCCCACAAAGTATATATTATTGATCAGAATAAAATTCTATGCCTGTGGAAATCACTCTAGATTCCGAACAGAAGGAAGTAGATTGATAAAATTTTACTCAAATATATATTATCTCTGCAATGGGCCTTGTAGGTCTACATTTTGGTATAGCCCCCATATAACGGTGCCTCACGATATTCGGTATTTTGATGATTTTAGCGACATTACAGTCTACTGTCTCCCCCACAAATTTAAATATTTTACAAAATAGAAGTATCCGAAACTATTCAATTTCCAACAAATTTAAATACTTAAATTGTCTTTGGTCAGGTGTGACAATAGACAGTAGTCTACTCGTTGTATACTTTCTTCACAAAAGGTCAACTTTTTAAGTAATAATAATTCTCGGAAAGTGTGGAATCAATGTCCGGTGTTCTTCATACTTCGAACATCCAATATTTTCTTCCAACATTAGGTCTGGAATGAAAATGTGATATATTGATGCACTCTTTCCGGCAATTTTCCCACAAATGGTACACATAAATAGTCATATTCTAATATTATTAGGAAATATCCAGGGTTATTAGTATATAAGAGCTATTTAAAACCGTAGATTTTCATTTTGCGTACATTTTCTTTTCCACACATTTGACATAGTGATATCAACAACCGTACACTGTCAGACGGGCATAGGTAAAACGACATAGAATTGTGAACAATATTGAATATAACATTGCTAAACTTAGAGCTTCAAACGGAATGATAAGCGTAATATATGTCCTGTGCGATGTTGGACAGCAGCAGCAAAAGACATTCTTTATGGCGGCGTCAAAAGTAGAAATGCATCATCTGAGCATATTCTTCAAAGCCTATGACTCTGTTATCGCCAATAAAAGCGTATAGACAAATTCCCTTTCTCCAATATAAATTTTAAATATTCCTACGAATTCGATATACACCTCCATAATTACAGCAAAAAAATAACGCATTGGAAAAAGTACGAAATAAATACGTCTTTTAAAAACCTTATCCTATTTTTCAGTAAGAGGTTTTAGTTTGAGAGTTAAAAACCTTAATAATATAGCATACATATTAAAAAGTATACATTAAGTGTTTATAATAGGCCCATGTAAGATGGTTCTCTACCCCAAAGTAGTCTAAACACACATTTTAAATCAAATCGATTCGAAAATTTAATCAAAACCTCGAAATAGGTAAAATCAGGAGGTAATTTTATATGAGCGCTACTCCGAAACATTGACATTGAAAAATTTCCGCGAATTACCAACATTTGAGGAATTTTAAACGGGCTATATCACAATGTAGACCAACCTGATACATATTTTGTACAAATGATTCCATATGTAACCCCTAGGACTGTTTCAAATTTAAAACTTTATCGTAACTTTAGCGGAGTATGGGGAAAAATATTTGCGGCCCTTTGTTTATGATTAAGCTATATAAATTGGGATTTTTATTTACCAACCAAAAAATTTCCTAACCCCAAGATTATCTGCGGCTCAGTGTAATTACTGACGATAGCGCATAGTGCCCATATAACGTTACCTATGATTTAAGGTTACTTTTTAAGGGTTCGGAAGAATCGGAAATTTGGATATGGCAACCATATAACAGCATGTATAGAACATATGCAAACTTTCTCGATTTTTTCGGTTTTTTTTTTTTCAATAAGTATTTTCAATTCCAAAAGCCATTCTGAAACAATTCTACACAATATTCCATATCATAATAGAACAGTCAATTTTTTTAGTCCCGCGATTTTTCTCAAAATTTTCTTTCAACGTTTCCAAATAACCAAAAGAAAATTTGAGTCATATCTAATCAAAATCGAGAATTTGGATATGGCAACCATATAACAGCATGTATAGAACATATGCAAACTTTCTCGATTTTTAGGGTTTTTTTTTTTCAATAAGTATTTTCAATTCCAAAAGGCATTCTGAAACAATTCTACACAAAATTCCATATCATAATAGAACAGTCAATTTTTTCAGTCCCGCGATTTTTCTCAAAATTTTCTTTCATGGCAACGTTTCCAAATAACCAAAAGAATATTTGAGTCAAATCGGCCCAGCCGTTCTCAACTGATGTGTTCCTATACTTTTTCAAATTTTTTACATATAAATTTAAAGAAGTGGGTGTAGCTAGTTCCTCTGACCACAAACAGATACCTAGGATTGTACGGAGAATCAAGATTACGTCGTATACTAACTGTGGAACAGATATCTGAATGATTTTGGCAAATATAAAGAATTTAGAAAATCGAAAAATGGGCGCAAAATTGGGCGTGGTCACTTTTTATTTGCATAAAAACCTAAACCTAAATGTTCGTCCTAACATTTAAAAAATATAAATATCCAAAAGGTCCCAGCCGGTCTCAACTGATTACCAGTTACCAACGAACAACAATTGGTTTATATATAGATCAAGAGTAGGCGTGGTCAGTTCCTCAGCCCCCAAATAAATACTTAGGATTGGACGGAAAGTCAACGGTATCTCATACTAATTTTTAAACCGATATCTTCATTATTTTGGCAAATATAAGGATTTTAGATAAATCGAAGAAGTGGCGTAAAAGTAGGCATGGTCAATATTTTTTTCTTTAAAAACCTAACTCGGGGTATGACGAACGTTTGTACAAAAAATTTTGTACAAATTTATTACGTATTTAGAGTTCGTAATGGTAACTACAGTCTGTGACAGAAAATTATCTATGCTGGTCCAGGTCTTCAAATAGGCCCCATATATCAGTACCTCCCTATATATTTGATGATTTTAGCTACATTATTCACCCTTTATTTCAAGTTTTAAATTTGAATATGGTAACGTCTTATGACAAACAATGCATATGTAGGTACACTTCGTATATATAATATTTTCTATATATTACCTGCTACTTTTAAGATTCTAAAAGAATTTTAACGGATTTTATTTTTTGAACATTTCCAAATTCGATCCATATGGTGGAGTGTATTCAAAGTTGGCCCGGCCTAACTTACTCCTTTTTAACTTGTTTACTTTTTCTTTGCAATCTTTCAATTAACATCAGAGAGTCAAGAAAATATCTTTGATTAAAATCTTATCAAACAGTGGGATGATAGAATTATATATTTTGACAAGCATATGGGGTAAAATCAACATCGAGGTTGATACTTGATTTATATACATTTTGGGACATAGAATAATTATTTATTATACCAAATATATATATTATTATGTAATTAGAAACTTATTATAAAATCAACACTGTTATGCACACAACTAAGGCGGGTTCTTATATTTGAAAGTCGCAGACTCATATATTACGATTATACTATATTTATACTATACTACAACCAACAGCAAAATCTCTACAAATTCCAGTCCACCAACATCAGTTGTAAATACCCGATCAGATCCAAACAATTCCAATAAAAAATAGTCCTTGATAATGACGAAAATACTACATTTAAATTTTATTTTTTTTCCAATGCATTATTCTTTTGACTGAAATTATGGAGGTGTATTTTGGATTCGTAGGAAGATTTTAAATTTATGTTATAGAAAGGGAATTTGTCTAGACGCTTTTATTGGAAATAACAGTGTCATGTGCACCGTGTCATGATGCTCAGACATTCCTATTTTGACGCTGCCATACGGAATGTCTTTTGTTGCCGATGTCCAGCATCCTACAGAACATATGCTACGCTTATCATTCCTTTTACAGCATTAAATTCCACAAAGTTATATTGAATTTTGATCAAAATAAAATTGTATGTCGTTTTACCTATGCGCGACCGACAGCATGACCGTTTGTTGATAACACTCTAACATCTAAATTGTTATGTACATTCGCTCGGCATCCGATTAGGCCATCCGACTATCATAGAGATTTCCAGGGCTAGGGATCTCAACCCGCCAACCGAATCCAATACACTAACATTGAAAGGGGAATTTACTGCAATCACTCTACTCTATTTTACAACACGCAAAAAAGGGAGTCATCACACACGGATCTTTGTGGATTGATCTCACACTCGCCCACCCTACCTGGATCCAGTATTTCCATACTTCGCATTTCTCTGAATCCCCTTAGACCACACTTTTCGAATCACACCCTTACTTCATCACAACTTCCCTCAAGTTACACAAATTTAGCAACACATATTAATAGCCAACGTTCACAGCAGAATAAGTTCTAATTTTATTGATACATCAAAATCTTAGCTTTTAATATTTTCTTAATTTTTTCTACGGTTTTCCTATGCTAAATTTTCGCAAACTGTATGGTAAACAAGTTAAATAAACAGTAAGTTCGGCCGGGCCGAACTTTGAATACCCTCCACCATTTGGAGCGAATTTAGAAATTTTCAAAAAATAATATCCTTAAAAAATTTTATTACAATTTTAACAAGTAAAAAAGCAGTAAATTCGGCCGGGCCGAACTTTGAATACCCCCCACCATTTGGAACGAATTAGAAAATTTTCAAAAAAATTAAATCCAATAAAAATTCTTTTAAAGTCTTTAAAATATCTAATATAGGAAGGTGCCGATATATGGGGGGATATACATTATTGTGGACCTATAAAGACAAATCTATGTCTGAGTGTGAAGTACTCATAAGGAACTCTTTGTATGGATTTTCAGATAATTCCATTGGAAAAAGTGGCTAAAATCATAAAAATGCCGAATATAGGGGAGTACCGTTATATGGGGGTTATACGATATTGTGGACCTATATACATGATTCTCTGCCGAGGTATAAAGTACCAACAAGGAACTCCTTGTGTGGATTTTTAGACAATTCCGATGAAAAATGTGGCTAAAATCATCAAAATACCGAATATCGGGGGTACCGTTATATGGGGGATATACGATATCGTGGACCTATATAGACAATTCTTTTTGATGAGGTAAAATGCCCACAAGGGACTCCTTTTGTGGAATTTCAGACAATTCCATTGAAAAATGTGGCAAAAATCATCAAAATACCGAATACCGTGGGGGTACCGTTTTATAAGGGCTATACGATGTCGTGGACCTGTATGAACAATTCTCTGCCGAGGTATAAAGTACCCACAAGGAACTCCATGTGTGGATTTTCAGACAATTCCGTTCAAAAATGTGGGTAAAATCATTAAAATACCGAATATCGGGGGGGTACCGTTATAAGGGGGCTGTACGATATTGTGGACCTATATAGATACTTCTCTGCCTAGGTATAAAGTACCCACAAGGAACTCCTTGTGTGGATTTTCAGACAATTCCGTTGAAAAATGTGGGTAAAAATACCGAATATAGGGGGGTACCGTTATATGGGGGCTATACGATATTGTGAACCTATATAGATAATTCTCTGCCGAGGTATAAAGTAACCACAAGGAACTTCTTATGTGGATTTTCAGACAATTCCGTTGAAAAATGTGGGTAAAATCATCAAAATACCGAATATCGGGGGGTACCGTTATATGGGGGCTGTACGATATTGTGGACCTATATAGACAAGGTACTCCTTGTGCGGATTTTCAGACAATTCCGTTGAAAAATGTAGGGTAAAATCATCAAAATACCGAATATCGAGGGGTACCGTTACATGGGGGATGTACGATATCGAGGACCTGTATAGAAAATTCACTCAGGGGTAAATTATTCCCAAGGAACTACTTGTGTGGATTTTCAGACAATTCCATTGAAAATTATGGCTAAAATCATCAAAATGCCGAATACCGGGGAATACCGTTATATGGAGGCTATACGATATTGTGGACCTATATAGATAATTCTCTGCCGAAGTATATCCACTTGTGTGGATTTTCAGACAATTCCATTTTAAAATGTGGCTAACATCATCAAAATACCGAATATCGGGGGTACAGTTATATGGGGGCTATACGATATCGTGGACCGATATAGCTTATCTTCGAACTTGACCTGCCTGCAGACAAAAGAGAGATCTGTGCAAAGTTTTAGCTTCCTATCTTAATTCGTTTAGACTGTAGCGTGATTACAACAGACGGACAGACGGACGGACAGGGCTAAATCGTCTTAGAATTTTACGCTGATCAAGAATATATATAATTTGTTGGGTCTAAAATGATTATTTCGATGAGTTACAAACGAAATGACGAACTTAATATACCCTCCATACCTTTTTTGGTGGAGGGTATAAAAATACCGTAGATAATAGTTATATAGGAGTGTATACGACGTGGGCCTACATATGCATTGTTTGTCATAAGCGATTACAATATTCAAATTCGAAATTTGAATTAAACGGTCAATAATGTAGCTAAGATCATCAAAATATCGTATATAGGGAGGTACCGTTATATCGGAGCTGTGAGAAGACCTGAACCAACAAAGACAATTTTCTGTCACAGGCTGTAGCATCTATTACGAACTTCAAATACGACATCTCAAACAATTTCGGGGAGTATTGTACCTAAAATCGTCAAATACCGAATATAGGTGCTGATATATGGCGCCTATACGAAGACCTGGACCTGTATAGACAATTTTCTGTCACAGACTGAAGTTCCCATTATGAACTCTAAATACGTAATTTGAAACAATTCTGGTGAATAATGACGCTAAAATCATCAAAATATCGAATATAGGAAGGTACCGTTATATGGGGGCTATACAAAGACGTGGACCTGCACAGATAATTTTCTGTCTTAGACCGAATAATGACTCTAAAATCATCAAAATACCGAATATCGGGAGGCACCGTTATATGGGGGCTATATGAAAAATTGGACCTACATGGCCCATTTACGAACTTAATCTGCCTACTGGCAAAATATACATGTGTGCAAAATTTTAGCCTTCTATCTCAATTTGTTCGAAAGAAATTGTGATTACAACAGACAGTCAGACGGACACCGCTAGATCGACTTAGAATTTTACGCTGATCAAGAATATATATACTTTGTTTTGTCTGACATGATTATTTCGAGGAGTTACAAACGGAATGACAAAGTTAATATACCCTCCATAGTATGGTGGAGGATATAAAAATACAATTTAGAATAATACCGGGCTTTTCTCAAATCTATAGCTTTCATTACTCGGTAGAAACCAATGTATTATTCTTTCTTCTTGCTTTTCCCGCTCAATCTTCGCGCGTCTATACGAACTTACTAGCCACCTAAAAGAGCTCTTCTAACTGTCCTAAAATTCCACAGCATTAACAATCAGATCGATTCACAAGGACTCAAAATAATCATATCGTAACACCTCCTAGCCTTTGCAATTAAACCTGGTATTTTTTCCTTACATTACTGATTATTAACTTAAATCCTATGAACTCTAACCTATCTTATTACTAAGTCTTTAGCTTGAAAATTATATATTTTTCTGCAAACTGACGATTGATTTCTCTTTTTCTTTTCTTCTTCCATACTCAAAAAAAAAAAAACTGCAACTTTCATGGACATATAAAATTCAAAAGGACAACACAACGGAATGACAATTGAGCAGTGATTTTACACTCGTTAATGATTTAAATTTCTTATCGCTCCTTCCAGCTTACAATTCTTTCCGGAGGAAACAGATTCTGAACGCCGGGCGAACCATTAAATAAAGCTGGACTTGTTAACTGGTCCTTTTACAATTTTGGCGTTCTGGGTGGGATCAACAACAGGCACAGCTAAAAAGCTCAAAGTAACAGCAGGCCAGTTTACAAATCGATTTTCCATAACCTCAATGTAAATTATCTGGCTTCCTTTGTCCACAACTTGCCACCGCGTTACAAAAAAGGAAAGGCGATTTCCGGCCGTTGTGTTGACCACCACCGGACAATTTTTGCTGCTTCCCAAAGGCTTGATACACCACCGGTATATGCCTATTGGAGCAACACACATCACATTTAACAACATAATATTCAACAAATCACTGTCACTACTTACACAATAAAAAAAAACTCACAAAATTAAATTCATTTTTATACTTCTTTACTGCTCTCTAGGCAGTTTTACTGGTAACATCTTACTTTTAACTTTGGCTTCTCTTATGCTCGCAGCCTTATATACCCCTCCATTCAATAAATCCCGCCAGACGCTCATTTTCCACAAAACACCATTTTTCTGAGCCATTTTCATTTTTTTTTCACTGTCAGAAGCCATTTTTTTCTATTGTGTATTCTTATTTCGCATCACCCCTGAGTCTCCCTTTTGAAAATCAACGGCTGTCAAACTAATCGCCCAACCCTTTTCAAATCCGTCGCTACCCAGCTCAAATAACGTCAATTTTCCTTAACCTTATATGTCGTCGAGACATCAGCAAAATTTTAATTATCTCTCTTGAAATAATTTCTCCTTTATCTTCTCGTATTTCTTAATTTATTTAAACGTGCCACGCTTGTTTCACGACCATTTATTTAATTTATGTGTCCAAACAAATTTTGCTCTCATTTGTAGTAGGTTTCCACCTACATATCAATCATAGGGCTGCCTGGTCACCCCTTATTCTGAGTCACCCTGTCATTCACTATCTTTATACTACTCTTTTGTTCAACCCTGTTTGGGTCTAATTTCGCACCTAGCGAGCCCTAACAAATCATTTCCGGCATTTTGATCCCATCGCCACTGCACACACCGCCGAATTTCAATAGAAAAAGAAATCTCGATGCATCCTCAACATTTTTAATAAAATCTTTTTGTGTGGAAAGTACAACGAGTAGCCTATCGTCTATTGTAACACCTGACCACAGTCAATTTAAATATTTAAATTTGTAGGATACTAAATAGTTTCGGATACTTCAATTTTTTAAAACATTGAAATTTTTTGGGGAGATAGCAGAGAAGTGGACAATAGCGCCCATCTTCGATACAATTCAAGCTAGACAAAAAAACATGTTGTCGAATGTTCCTTTCATGTTTATAATTTGCTCCAAATGGCTTGTAAAGACACCATAGTATGGAGGGTATATTAACTTTGTCATTCCGTTTGTAACACCTCGAAATAGACATTTTGGACCCCACAAAGTTTATATATTCGTGATCAGCATAAAATTCTTCGATGTTTGCCAGTCCAACCTTCTGTCCGTCTGTGAAAATCATTCTAGCTTACGAACGAAATGAAGTAGAATGATGAACTTTAACTTAAATTTATATTATTTCTGCAGGACTTTTGGTATTGATAAATGGCCCATGTAGGTCCACGTTTTGGTATAGCCCCCATATAACAGTACCTCCCGACATTCGGTATTTTGATGATTTTAACGACATTATTAACCGGAATGGTTTCAAATTTGGTATATGAAATCCGAAAAGGATACTACAGCCTATGACAGAAAATTGTCATGCTGGATAACGTCTTCGTATAGCCACTATTGTCTGTGCAGGTCCACGTCTTCGTATAGCCCCATATAACGGTACCACCCGATATTCGGTATTTTGCTGAATTTAGCGACATTATTCACCGGAATTGTTTCAAATTTAGAATTTGAAGATCGCAATGAATACTACAGTCTATAAGTCTGTGCGGGTCCACGTCTTCGTATATGACGGCTACATTTAATGTTTTTAAGATTTTAACAAAATTTTTAACGGATTTTATTTTTATATGTATAAAATTGCCAAATTCGTTCCAAATGGTGGAGTTTGTTCAAAGTTGTTTTTAAATCAAATCTTTTTTCCAACTTGACTTTTTAGTTTATATTCAATTCACTAATGAGTCGCACAATCGAAGATTTTAGCTACATTATTCACCGATTTTTTTTCTCAAGTTTCGCATTTGAATATTGTAAGGGCTTATGACAAAAGTTGCCCGTTCCACTTCGTCGTTTAGACCCTAATATGACGGCTAAATATGGTATTTTTAAGATTTTAACAAAAGGTTTAACGGATTTTATTTATTTATTTTATTTTTTTTTTTTTTTTTTTGAAAATTGCCAAATTCTTTCCAAAGGAACAAAGGAGGATATTTTTAGTTCGGCCCAGACGAACTTACATCTTTTTTATTTCTTTTTTAAGTTACGCATTAGAATATTGTAATGGCTTATGGCAAAAGTTTCCTATGAAGGCCACTAATGAGTCGCACAATCGATTATGATAAGTCGATTGATCGAATTTCACCACAGTCCGTAGTCGGGTATGACCCTTAGAAATTTGAGTTACTAAAAGTCGAATAATTAAAATAAAGTCACCTATCCCTAATTGGTAGCGATCAGCAAATATTACAAGGTCAGACAAAGAAAAATCCAGCACTCCAAAGAGCTGCGGATTTATCCCAGCGGATTAACAGTACGTCAATTGAGCTGATAATAACTAGGGACTAATTAAAGTTTCTAACACACATGTACGCCGAAGGAAAGACAGATATCGGTCTTTCGGCTTATGCTGGGAGTGAAAATAAAATGCTAATAACCACATAAATTAGTACTTAACAATTTTAGAATATAAAATTATTGAATAACTTAGAAAACTGTTTGTTTTTTTCCGAATGCCAAATTCGACTAACTTATCACTGGTTGAACTAAACATTAACGACATTAGCATTTCCTTATTTTTGATTTCTAACATCATTTTTGTGAATTTTATCACAGTGTTTTTCGCAATAATTTTAATTATTCAAAAAAAAAAAAAAAAAAAAAAATTGCAGCTTTTTGGAGTGCTGGGATTTTATTTGTTTGACCTTGCAATATTTGCTGATCGCTACCAATTTGGGATAGGTGACTTTATTTTAATTATTCGACTTTTAGTACTCAAAGTTGTAAAGGTCATAGCCGACTACGGACTATGGTGAAATTCGATCAATTGACTTAACATAATCGATTGTGCGACTCATTAGTGAATTGAATATAAACTAAAAAGTCAAGTTGTAAAAAAGCTTTGATTTAGGAACAAGTAAAAATGCTGTAAGTTTGGCCGGGCCGAACTTTGAATACCCTCCACCATTTGGAAAATCCGTTAAAAATTTTGTTAAAATCTTAAAAATATTAAATGTAGCCGTCATATTAGGGTCTAAATGACGACGTGGACCTGCATAGGCAACTTTTGTCATAAGCCATTACAATATTCAAATGCGAAACTTAAAAAAAATAATTAAAAAATATGTAAGTTCGTCCGGGCCGGACTTTGAATACCCTCCTACGTTCCGTTAGAACGAATTTGGCAATTTTCAAAAAAACAAAAAAAAAAACAAGTAAAAAAGCTATAAGTTCGGCCGGGCCGAAATTTTAATACCCTCCACCATTCGGTACAAATTTGGCAATTTCCAAAAAAAATAAAATAAATAAATAAAATAAAAAAAATCCTTTAAAAATTCTTTTAAAATCTTAAAAATACCGAATGTCTATACGACGACGTATACATGCATAGGCAACTTTTGTCATAAGTTATTACAACATTTAAATGCGAAATATGAAGAAAAATTTGTTTATAATGCACAGACAATTTTCTGGCATGGGGTGAAGTATCCATTACGAACTTCAAGTGCGAAATTTAAAACAATCCCGGTAAATAATGTCGCTAAAATCATCAAAATACCGAATATCGGGGGGTACGGTATATGGGGCCTATACGAAGACGTGGACCTACATGGTCCATTTTCTGTTTTCTGCTGCAGTATCTATTACGAACTTCAAATACCAAATTTGGAACGGTTCCGTTAAATAATGTCGCTAAAATCATCAAAATACCGAATATCGGGGGGTACGGTATATGGGGGCTATACGAAGACGTGGACCTGCACAGATAATTTTCTGTCTTATTCTGTAGTATCCATTACGAACTTCAAATGCCAAATTTGAAACAATTCCGGTGAATAATGTCGCTAAAATCATCAAAATACCGAATATCGAGAGGTACCGTTATATGGGGGCTATATGAAAACTTGGACCTACATGACCCATTTACGAATTTAACCTGCCCACTGGCAAAATATACATGTGTGGAAAATTTTAGCCTTCTATCTAAATTTGTTCGAAAGATACCGTGATTACAACAGACAGACAGACAGACGGACAGACAGACAGACAGACACACAGACAGACAGACGGACTTGGCTAAATCGTCTTAGAATTTTACGCTGATCAAGAATATATATACTTTGTTGGGTCTGACGTGAGTATTTCGAGGAGTTACAAACGGAATGACAAAATTAATATACCCTCCATAGTATGGTGGAGGGTATAAAAAAAAATAAATAAATAAATAAAATCCGTTAAAAATTTTGTTAATATCTTAAAAATACCAAATTTAGCCGTCATATTAAAGTCTAAACGGCGACGTGGAACGGGCAACTTTTGTCATACGCCATTACAATATTCAAATGCGAAACTTGAGAAAAACATCATAGGGAGGTACTATTATATGGGGGCTATACCAAAACGTGGAGTTGCACCAACAATTTTCTGTCATAGGCTGTAGTATTCAATACGAACTTCGAATACCAAATTTGAAACAATTCCAATGAATAACTTCGCTAAAAAATTATTACGAAAATGTAACATCTCTTTCTTTGTATAAGGAGTTCTACTAATAAAATAGTACGGGAACACAACAGATATCTTCTATAAAAGTTATATTATACCTTACATAATCCTGTGGTACAAACAAATGACGGTCAATGCTTGGATTGACTGAAACTAAAATCTTAAAATTATACATAAGAGACATCTCTTGTAGTTTGCACAATAAAAGTACGAAAGTAAGAAAAAATATAGTAATTAATGTTTAGCAATTCTGAAATATGAGCCCTTAATTTCTGAACGTAGGCTTGTACATGCAAACAAAAGGTTGTACAAATTTTGGAAATAGACAGAAACAATACATAAGAACTGAATATGGTACCATTGGGGTAGTACGAAGAGATACAGCTATAGATTTAAGATTTACTTTTCGCTATGGTACTATGTGAACGGATAGATTTTGACTTTTGGTATAAGAATTAAGTTGGGGAAGAAGGGTTGATAGTGAATGGAAAAAATATTGAGTCTGGTATCAGAAATTTTGAGGGGGGATTTCATGTTTTGTGGGATAGACAAAACAAAAGGTACGCAATACGCACATTACAGCACAATAAACTTGGTACAGTTTAGAATTATATGAAATTAAACATGTTACATTTTCAAACTATATGAGTGTTATAAATTTTTGTAGTAGAATAAAGAGGCTAATTTATAAAGCGAACAAAAGCAATAAATCGTACTAAGTTTGATATAAAGTGTCGGAAAAGAGATATAATTGTGAATATTAAATAAAGGAGTGAATTAGGACATATATCATTAAACTTGTACGAAAATAAACTAAATGTGATATGTGAACAAATTGAGCTGAACTTATAGATTTTTCTATGAGGGTAGCTAGGGGTTAACAACAGACAGCTTTTGGCAATGTGTGCTTATAATGCACGAAAAGTACTAAATTCGTTTTGGATTAATGAAAAGTGCTGCCAATATGAAAGTTTGTATTAGGATTATAACGTGTATTAACCGCTACTAAATACTATATGAAACAAGTAAAAAAGCTGTAAGTTCGGCCGGGCCGAACTTTTAGTACCCCCCACCATTTGGTACAAATTTGGCAATTTCCAAAAAATAAAATCCGTTAAAAATTCTGTTAAAATCTTAAGAATACCGAATTCTTCTACGACGACGTGGGCCTGCATACGCAAATTTTGTCATAAGTTAGTCCAATATTTAAATGCGAAACATGAAGAAAAATCAGTTTATAATGTAGCTAAAATCATTAAAATACCGATTATGGGGGGTACCGTTATAAGGGGGCTATACGAAGACGTGGACCTGCACAGAGAATTTTCTGGCATGGACTGAAGTATACATTACGAACTTCACATGTTAAATTTGAAACAATCCCGGTAAATAATGTCGCTAAAATCATCAAAATACCGAATATCGGGGGGTACGGTATATGGGGGCTATATGAAGACGTGAACCTACATGGCTCATTTTTTGACTTAGGATGTAGTATCCATTACGAACTTCAAATACCAAATTGGAAACGATTTCGGTAAAGAATGTCGCTAAAATCATTAAAATACCGAATATGGGGGTATCGTTATATGGGGGCTATACGAAGACGAGGACCTGCGCAGACAATTTTCTGGCATGGGCTGAAGTATACATTACGAACTTCACATGTAAAATTTGAAACAATCCCGGTAAATAATGTCGCTAAAATCGTCAAAATACCGAATATCGGGGGGTAAGGTATATGGGGGCTATATGAAGACGTGGACCTACATGGCTCATTTTTGACTTAGGATGTAGTATCCATTACGAACTTCAAATACCAAATGGGAAACGATTTCGGTAAAGAATGTCGCTAAATCATCAAAATACCGAATATCGGGGGGTACCGTTATATGGGGGCTACACGAAGACGTGGACCTGCGCAGACAATTTTCTGGCATTGGCTGAAGTATACATTACGAACTTCATATGCAAAATTTGAAATAATCCCGGTAAATAATGTCGCTAAAATCACCAAAATACCGAATATCGGGGGTACGGCATATGGGGGCTATATGAAGACGTGGACCTACATGGCTCATTTTTTGACTTAGGATTACGAACTTCAAATACAAAATTTGAAACAATCCCGGTAAAAAATGTCGCTAAAATCATCAAAATACCGAATATCGGGGGGTACGGTATATGGGGCCTATATGAAGACGTGGACCTACATGACCCATTTTCTCTTTTATGCTGCAGTATCTATTACGAACTTCAAATACCAAATTTGGAACGATTTCGCTAAATAATGTCGCTAAATTCATCAAAATACAGAATATCGGGGGATACCGTTATATGGGGGCTATATGAAGACGTAGACCTACGTGGCTCATTTTTTGACTTAGGATGTAGTATCCATTACGAACTTCAAATGCCAAATTGGAAACGATTTTGGTAAAGAATGTCGCTAAAATCGTCAAAATACCAATATTGGGGGGTACTGTTATATGGGGGCTATATGAAGACGTAGACCTACATGGCTCATTTTTTGACTTAGGATGTAGTATCCATTACGAACTTCAAATGCCAAATTGGAAACGATTTCGGTAAAGAATGCCGCTAAAATCATCAAAATACCGAAGATTGGGGGGTACCGTTATATGGGGGCTACACGAAGGCGTGGGCCTGCACAGATAATTTTCTGCCTTAGGCTGTAGTATTCATTACGAACTTCAAATGCCAAATTTGAAACAATTCCGGTGAACATTGTCGC